>NC_057766.1:33458575-33760923 GCF_010389155.1 Erigeron canadensis
CCACACTGCTCTATCCTCAGTTGCAATATCATCGGCAGCGGCTTCAGGACCACTATCACAGATTGTGACTGGTTCAGGTGCAGCAAGTCCAATCTTGGTCTCCTGCTTTTAGAGGATCTTCTTGCTTTAAGAACTGCCTGACTCCTGTTTCTGCCCACAGTTCTACTTCAGTAACGAACCGGTGGGTCCCTCATTATTTTGAGGCCCGCCAGTTGCCTTTCTGATTCACCAGATTGTGTGCATCAGTTTTAGAGAATGCAAAAATCATTCTCGGGGACTCTGGACTTCATCAGAAGTGGACACCAGTTGTCCAGATTCCTCAACAGTTCTGGCACAGAGAACAAGGATTGCATGTTGTTGTACTCTTCCCTGCCCAAATCTGATGAAACAAAGGGACATGAACTTGAAAAGGAACACAATGACCCCTGTTGCCTTTCAACTTGAACACCAGGCTCCTGAACAATACCTGCAAAGTCCCCCCTCATCCATTCCAAAGGCAGTAAGCCATCTCTGCCTGAAGGAGTTATCTGGTCCAATCCACCAGAACTCCCTCCCAAACTCTCCACCAAGTGAACCATAAGAACTTCCAGATGGTGAAAGCCCTTCATTGTAATAGACCCCCTTGGTCTTCAACACATCCCCCTCCACCATCCCTTATTTCCCATATCAAGAGACCTGGCGGAAATTAATATTGGAGGAAATCACCATTGGATTTTCATTTGTTGTCTCAGTATTGAGGTTAAGGGCTTCCTCAATGTTTCAGTGGTGATGGTACACGGGACTGACCCATCCTTTAGAGAAAAGGAGATGGATGAGCAGTCCTCAGAAAGAGAGGCAGTGTACCAGAATTCACACAAGTAGTCATGAAATAGCTTGTGTGGATTCAAAGAAAAGGCATCGCTGAGGGGAGAAATCCGAAGAAAGGATTGGATTCTCCCTAAGAGATCAGCGGCCTGGAGCCCTTGAAGAGATGCCATGGATTATTTGGATTAATTAATAAGTTTAGAACTTATGGAGCACCAGTGGCACGAAAACATTTTGTGATGGAATGTACTCAGCAGTGAGTAGATTCACATCACGAGAACGAGATGAAGAAGAAGAAGATTTAGGAGCCATTTGTGAATTTAGATTTAGGTTTGGACTTAAGAAGAAAGAGAGAAAGGATCTCGAATTGTGAATGATTGAAAGAGTAAATGAAGGAATTTGAGAGAAGTAAATGAGACGGATATATTGGTGGGGGTATATATAGGCAGTAAAATATTGCCAAATATATACGAAAAGATATTTTAGTCTCCAAAAGTTTGAAATAATTTGTAAAAAGTTATTTTCCAAAATTTTGAGAATTCAAAATATTTAATACTTCCCATCAAGCATTTATGCTACGACGGCTGGTATTCCCACTCACCACTAACTTCACCAATACCCATAAAAAGTGCAGTACATTTCAGCAAAAGTCTTGAACGTAAGACATGTCAGGTGACGTTCGTGAGTGCGAGGTTAGTCTCGAGTAACATCACGTGTCACAAGTATCCACCAAGTAAAACACAACGTTATGAAATCTGGCTGACCACCATTTGAGACAAGACCAAACTAGCAACAAAAAGAAATTAGATGCCAGTTTCAACTGATGACCTTCAGTTGCTTTTCAATAATTTATTTGAAAAATATTTTGAGTCTTTTCCCCCTAAAATGTGATCCATTTGATCAGTGACTGTAGTCTTTGAGTACATCAAGGCGTTCAATCTCCAACCAATCAAGGATCACCTGGACCATCCTCAACTGAAGGGCCTCTTCAGTTTAATGAGGATTTAACATACCAGTTCACTGATGAGATGTTTAAAAGTCTTTTCATCAAGAGGTTTTGTAAAAACATCAGCTAACTGTTTATCAGTGGGATGAAATGTATTTCAATATCTCTTTCATAACATGATCACGAATGAAGTGATACCTGATATCAATATGCTTTGTCTTTGAGTGCATCACTGGGTTGTGAGATATAGCAATAGCACTGGTGTTGTCACAAAAGATTGGGGTCTTGTGAATTTCATGCCATAATCAAGTAACTGGTTTTTGATCCAGAGAATCTGGGCACAGCAACTGGCCGCAGAAATGTATTCTGCCTCAGCAGTAGACATTGAGACTGAAGTCTGCTTCTTACTGGTCCAACTCACCAGTTTTCCCCTAGGAAATGACATCCACCAGTTGTGGATTTTCTATCAATCTTACAACCTGCATGATCTGAATCTGAAAAACCCATTAGATCTAACCCTGAGCCTTTGGGATACCAAAGACCAAGGCTAGGGCACCCTTTCAGGTACCTGAAAATGCGTTTAACAGCATGCAAGTGTGATTCTTTTGGATTTGCCTGAAATCTGGCACATAAACATGTTGCAAACATATATCTGGTCGACTGGCAGTTAGATACATCAGTGAACCAACCATTCCACGATATTCTTTTGGTCCACTGGTTTCCATTTGGGTCAGAGTCCAAATTTAATGGAGCTGAAATAGGTGTGGTTTTGATGGGATGAATCAAATTTGTATTTTAACAAATCTCTGACATATTTTTCTTGGTTAAAAAAATACCATCCATGGTTTGTTTAATTGTAAACCTAAGAAAAATGTTAATTCACCCATTAAACTCATCTCATATTCTTGAGACATAATTTTTGAAAACTTTTACACATTCCATCATCAGTTGACCCAAATATAATATCATCAACATAAATTTGTACCAGCAAGATATCACCTTTTTCTTTCAAGATGAACAAGGTATTATCTATTGCACCTCTTTGAAAACCATTTTTGAGAAGATGTTTAGTTAGAGTATCATACCAGGCTCTTGGGGCTTGTCGAAGACCATATAAAGCTTTGTTCAGTCTATATACCCAATGTGGATGCTTTTCATTTATGAAGCCTGGAGTCTGCGTAACATACACTTCTTCTTCCAATGTGCCATTCAGAAACGCACTTTTTACATCCATCTGGAAACCTTGAATTGCAAGTGAGCAGCATAAGCCAAGAAAATTCTGATGGCTTCAAGTCTTGCAACTGGAGCAAAAGTTCATCGAAATCAACACCTTCTGCTTGACAATACCCTTGGCAACTAATCTAGCTTTGTTCTGATAACGTTGCCATCTCATCCATCTTGTTCCGGTAGACCCACCTCGTTCCAATGGGTTCTCTCTTTAACCCTGAAGGACAAGGAACAAGCTCCCAAACGTTGTTCCTTTCGAACTGGTTGAGTTCTTCTTGCATAGCTTCAACCCAGCTTGGATCTGCCATAGCCTCGTCAATCTTCTTCGGTTCAATCAGTGATAAGAAGGTGACGTTCAAGCATTGATCACTTGTGGCTCTTCTAGTCTGAACCCCACTATCTGGATTGCCAATAATCTGCTCAATGGGATGAGCAGCAGTCCATTTAGTGTATTGACTAGGTTGGTATAATACAACATCAGTGCAAGACACTTGACGATCTCCAACAGATGCAGCAACAGGAGGAGGATCAGTCCAAACTACTTCAACTTCATCATCAGTGTCAACTGAAGAGTTGACATGATTATCTTCAAACAAAGGTATATCTTGAAGAACTGGAGAAGCTTGAACTGGTTCTGATGTTGTTGTGGCACGCACATCAGATCCAATTACCAGTTTTTCAGGTAGGTTAAAACTGATAGAGGATAAAATGAGGTGTCACACATGTTCTCCTTTTCCTTACTGGTTCCAAGACTTGATGTCTGGAAACATTTTCTGGTGTACTAACTGATTGATGAACCTGATCAGATACACCAAAATCAACTGGGACAACTGAAGATAAATCAAGGGTTGGTCTTTGTTGATTGCTTCATTTGATTCATCGAACGTGACATGAATTGTCTCATGTACCTTTTGGAGTCTATAATTATAAACTCTATAGGCTTTTCTAATATTTGAATACCCCACAAAGACACCTTCGTCAGCTTTTGCATCAAATTTTCCCAACTGACTGGAATCGTTTAAATGTAAACTGGACAACCAAATACATGGAAATATCCAATATTTGGTTACGATTCCTGAGGACTTCATAGGCAGTCTTCCGTGTCTCTTGACATAAACTGACCGGTTTTGGGTGTGACATGCAGTTGCCACAGCTTCAGCCCAAAAACAGGTGGGAAGACCAGATTCAGATAACATACTTCTGGCAGCTTCAATCAATGTGCGATTCTTCCTTTCAACCACACCATTTTGTTCTGGAGAACGAGCTGACGAAAAGTTTTGAGAAATGCCGTGTCAGTGCAAAATGTCTCCAATTCTTTATTCATGAATTCTGTACCGTTATCACTTCGCAACTGACACACTTTCTTGGTATACTTGAGCTCAATTCGCTTGATGAGAGAGATAATTTCACCAGATGCATCACTCTTTGATCTGATAAATATCACCCAACAAAATCTGGTGTATTCATCGACCACAACTAAAGTGTATCTCTTACCAGCTTTAGTTTGAACATTCACTGGACCAAAAGATCCATATGAAGCATGTGAAGAGGTTCAGTGATGCTGAAATTCTGCCTGGTCTTACTGGCTTTTCTTTTTGCCCATTTCACACCCTGGACATGGCTTCTCCTTTTTAAAGGAAAACAAGGGTATCCCATCAACCAGTTGCTTTCTTGACAACTTGTTAATATTTTGAAGTTAAGATGGGATAATCGTTTATGCACAGCCAGTTGGTGTCCTCATCAGCCTTGACATAGAAACATGCTCTTTTGGAGCAGGCTCCATGTTCATCATGTACACATTCCCTTTTCTTGGTGCAATCATGACTACCTTCCAATCCTTGTTAAAAACAGTGCCTTGAGCAATATCGAACAGTACCCTATATCCATCATCACAAAGTTGACTGACACTTATCAGGTTATATTTCAAACCATTGACAAATGCAACCTTAGTGAACTGAATCTGCCCATTGTCAACAACACCATATCCCTCAGTTTTCCCACTTCCATCATTACCAAATGTCACCGCTGGTCCATCGCAGACAGTGAATTCTTCCATCAGGGGCTTACATCCGGTCATAGTCCGGCCAGCTGCGCTGTCCAGATACCAAATATTCTTCTTACGATCGCCCTGCACACCCAAGTAATTGATTAGTTATTTTTGTGAACCCATCTTTTCTTGATGGGTCCACTGGACTTCTTCTGAGAAGTCCCAGGTACTTGACTGGGTGTTGAACTGGATGAGGAAACTGGAGGGTTCTCTCCAGTTTCCGGAGTGAAGACAATTGGTTTTAGTGGAACATTGACCTCCTTTTTCTTTTCAAAGTTTGCTCCTTTTTGAGCAGATTGTTTCATCTTTTGTTTTACAACTGAAGAGGATGCACCTCCTTCCAAATTCTTAATTCTGGCAATACAACTTTGTACCTGCCTTGACAAATTTTGGATTTGATTTTCCATTCTTACCAAAATGTTTTTTTCTTCAGGCTGCTGGCCTTTGGACTTGGCTCAGCGGGGGTTTTAGTCTTTAGAGTTGAGGACTCACTTGACTTATGAGGTAATGATTGTCACCAGATTCCTTTTTAACTGAAGCTTTAGCCTTCTTAGCTCCAATTTTACCTCAACAGGGTTGGTCTTAGTGGATTCAGATTTGACAGTGCCAAAGGAATCATAAGGTGTTTCAACTCTAACAGATTCTGGCAATTGGTGAATTGTGGGTAAAACAGCTGCCATCTGAAGATCACCAGATTTCCAGGCAGTTTTTGAGCATCAATGGTTTTAGAAAAAGCGTCATAATTTTTACCAGATGCTTGTACCCAAGAATTGATAACCATACGTTCCTTTTCAAGATCAAATTTCAGTTTTTGGTTATCTCTTTCCAATGCCTCGTTTTTCAAATCTGACTCTTTAAGAGCCAACTGGACACTTTGCAAATCATTTACTTGACTTTTCATGTTGTTTAATTCAACCAAAACTGTTTCTAAATATCTTTCACAGTCAGTTCTCATGGTTTCAACAAATAACAAGTCATCATTCAATGATTCAGCAATATCCAATTTCAGTTCTGAATCAATTTCGATATCATAATCCCTTACCTTCTTTAAAATGATATCAACCCATCTTCCAGATACAACATCATCCTTCACCACTGGTTGTTGACTCTCCAATGCCATGAAACACATATCTCTAATCTCTTCTTCATCATCAGATGAATCATCAGAGAGTTCCCATTTCCCTTCAGTTTGAGCCATCATGCACTTGTTCTTTTCTTTCTCATTATTTTGTTCAAGAGACATGAGAGCAATCTGGGCCTTAAGTTTCTTGTATTTGGCCTTATAATCATCAGTTTTAACAAAGTTTGGGACAATAGGACCAGTTTGGTAGTTCATCTGACTAGATCTGCATTCCTTCATGAAATGGCCTTTCTTACCACATTTATAGCAGGTAAGATTAGCCTTATC
This sequence comes from Erigeron canadensis, assembly GCF_010389155.1. Lineage (NCBI taxonomy): Eukaryota > Viridiplantae > Streptophyta > Magnoliopsida > Asterales > Asteraceae > Erigeron > Erigeron canadensis. The sequence goes on from NC_057766.1 coordinate 33,465,008, forward strand.
CATTGAGATTGAATTGGAAGCATTATTGGACCCATTAAATCGATTAGATTTATGCTTAAACCTATTAAAGGTTTTAGCAATCATGGCAACCAGATCATCATCGTCAGTTTCCTCACAACCATCACTGAGATTAGTGGTTAGACCAGAGTTCAAAAAGTTGTTTAACATTTCCTTCATAGAATGTGACTGGACATTCTCAGTAGACATTAAAGCGGCACAAGGTTGCCCAGAAAAGTTGGCAGCCTTGGAACTCTGAGCATGGTTTAAAGCATCTTGCTCAGCGAGTAATCTTGCAGCATCATTATCTTCAGTGAATCTGAAGGCTCCATAAAGAGAGGCAAGAGTATGGCTATGCAGGTCTTTCCTTGTCTTAAGACAAGAACCATGTGTGCCCATTTGGATGGCAAAACATCACAGAATTTTTCAAGAAGAATATCCTTATCCTTCTCCACTCCCAAGCCTCTAAGTTGATTAATTAGGCCAGTAAATCTGGTATAAGTACCAGTCAAACTTTCATTGGGAAGAGCAAAGAAGGATTCATACTTCTTGTTGAGAGCAACCTTTCTAGTGACAATTGTGTCATTTCCTCCTTCAAACTGGAGAACTAATTCATCCCACATAGATTTTGCACTAGAAAATAGCACAAGGGTAGGAATTAGTTCCTCAGGTATAGTAGAAAGAATCATGTTTTTCAATTTGGTATCAAGATCAACCAATCTGCGATCCTCATCTGACCAATGTTCTTCAGATTTCTCCCTGGTGCCTCTTCTCCCAGTGGGATCGAGAAGAGGGCTAACACCACTGGACATGGGAATATATGGTCCATCCTTAAGGATTTTCAACATATACCTCTCTATCCCATCAAAATGCAAAAGCATTCTAGCTTTCCATGTACCAAATGTCTCACCATTCCATCGAATTGGGAACAGGAGAGTTGGAGTAATGTACATGAACGTGGTTAGCTCCAGGAGTTGGAGGAGGAGGAGGAGGAGGGTTAGTATTTAAAGGAGTAGTAATATTAGGATTAGATTCACTAGGACCAGAACCATTCTCACCTTCAGCAGCCATCGAAGCAGACCTAGGTTATAGAATTGAAACAATTCAACCTGCCTGCTCTGATACCACTTTTTAGTCCCAACTATTACTAGATGGGTGCTGAAGACACCTCTATGTCGATGGTGAGTGAACTTTGCAACACGATCAATTAATCTGGATGTGACCAGTTTAGATTGATCGTGTACCAGGTTAACTGGAATTAAGTATTAAAGTGACAGAATATTAATACATGCAATAATATAAATGACGAGTATATAACTGGTGAGACAATATGTAATTTTCAAGTGTATTTATTTATTACTTGTTTAAATAAAATACAAGGTTGTTGCGGAACCAAGATAATACAAGAATGTAAATATCCTAACAACCCATGAATTACAATTGATCTAAACTTGGAAATTCTCCTAAACAATCGAAACACTTAGAGTTGTGAAATGTTTCTTTTTGCGATTGAGAGAATATTGCACAAGTTCACCAATATTGCAGAATATATGTATTTTCAAAGTTGTTGAAACAGCTTGTGCAAGGACCTCTATTTATAGTCGAAGATTGAGCATGGGGATCTCAACTTCGATGTACAAATATGGTTGACAGCACACAAAAGTATTGTTTAAATAATCCTTGTGTGTGTTAAATAAAGTAAGACAAAAGGTTACTTTATTCAACCCCTCTACATCTTGTATCTTTATCCAAAGACAATATCATTGTCCGGTTAAAAAGATGTAGAGTAAAAAGGTCCTCCTCGTAATCAGTGTAAAGCTTTGTAAGAGCATTTACACTGGAGGATTCTCCAGTTGATTGATCTGGTAGATTGTCAACTGGGCTTCGCTGCCATTGCCAATCTCTATCTTCCATTTGTTGTCTTTGACTTCAACTGGAAGGTCTTCAGATTCTAGTCTTCTGATCTCAACTGGAGGAAGTCATCAGTTGCTAAACCTGTACAATGCAACTGGACTTCTAATATTTCGGACAATTCTTCATGCTCTCCAGATGTCACTGGAGAGCTCCAGTTTAGCTTAAACTGGACCTAACATATTGTGTTAAATTCAGATATTAATGAAAAATCCAAATAACAAATCTCTTATATAAATAAAGTAAGATTGTGATGACATAATATGTTTTTAAAAAAATCTTATTTGGCATCATTAGATTTTTTCTTGTTAATTATTTATTTTTTATATAATTAATTTATGACATCATCTTTTGAATTTAAATTTTTAGTCCCTTCATTTGAAAGTTTTTAAATCTTTTAAGCCTAATGTAAAAATAAACCTAATGTATAATAACATTGCTTACTTGCCTTTAAAATATAGACATTTTTACTTACGGTTTTTTTTATGTTTCATTATGATAATAAACATGTATTTATGAAACTTGTTTAGAAATACCCGGATTTAACCCGGGATAATTAACTAGTATAATTCAAATACGAAGTAGGTAATGTGTGGTCTTCTGCAATTAAGTAACTCTGGATGTTTTTTTATTTTTTTTTTTCAATTACATGCTACCAAGTATATGTATTTATATTTATTAATGGTACCCATGATTCAAAAAAGGAACTTTTAGCTTTTACTTAGAATTTAAAGGGGTTTTTTGTATAATCATATAAAGTATAAAATGAAAATATTAATAGCATCATTTAAAAAAAATGAAATAATTAATTTTTTATCGAATTCATTCAAGACTCCTATTTGTTTTGTAAATCAAAGTTGGAATTTTGTTATATATACATAGTTGTTAGACTCTTACGAGTCACGAGTCGACTCTTACGAGTCGAGTCGATTTGGACCGAAAACGAGGCGACTCGTTGTGTGACTCATTTTTCTCCTGACTCTTACGAGTCGCGGTGTGAATTTGAAACGAGTCACTACGAGTCGTAAATTTATCACTGTTGTAGTTTGATAATATGGTTATATATTATATATCATATTTATGGTTACATTATTTTGTATGTTATATATGTATTTTTTATTCTTTTAGTACGAATTTGGAGATAAACTGTAAGTTTATGACTTAAAGTATCAAATATCTAATATTTTAGTAATGTATTAAAGTAATCCACTTAGAATTTGTTTATAAATACGTCACATATATATAATTATACACTATTATGTAGTATATACAAATGTCCGGACTCTTACGAATCGAGTCACGAGTCAGAAATCAGGTTTTCGAGTCGAGTCAAAAGTTACGAGTTTACAATGGGTATATATATATATTGCCATATTGGTGATTGGTGATGATTGGTAGATACTTGTAGTTAAAAAAGAAAAATGTAAACACAGAAAATTCAGTGATTGACCAAGAAAAGTCCGTCGTCACGTCGTCTAAGTCCAGTAAAACCAATCCAACTACTGACCAAACCACCGATCCAATCCCAAATTCACCGGAATATGCCTTTCTCAACATCCAACATCCGCCGTGGCAGCTGGACACCACGCTCCCTCCTCCCTTTCTCCTCCTCCACCTCCCCTAAACCCAACCCCAAACACCCCACCCGCAAATCACGCAAACCCACAACAAACTTCATCCTCAACAACTTCCTCATAATCGGCCTCATTTCATCAATTCTCTTCTTCCTTTTAATCGTCTACACTTACGGCATCCCCAAACCCATTTCTTTTTCTTCTTCTTCTTCCCCTTCTCGTTTAACCAGATCACGAAAACCGGCCTATCGAAAACCCGCTTTTTCGAAAAACAGGACTAGTAGTTTAGGTGGTGTTGTGGATTTGACTACGAAAGATTTGTATGATAAGATTGAGTTTAAGGATGTTGCTGGTGGGCCATGGACTCAAGGTTGGAGGGTTTCGTATAAAGGGAATGAATGGGATGATGAAAAGTTGAAGATTTTCGTTGTTCCGCATTCGCATAATGATCCCGGTTGGAAACTTACTGTTGAGGAGTATTATGATAGACAAAGTAGACATATTTTGGATACTATTGTTGATACTCTTACTAAGGTCTGTTTCTGTTTGTATCTATATATCGGTTTTCGTGTTTGATTTTGGTTAGGTTTATATAGAAATGTAGATAACAGGGTGTTTGGAACTTTGGATTAGGTTATTTAAGTTGATATGCTAGAAAAGTATGAACCTTTTTTGGATTATTTGAATCTTGGAAAGTCTGTAAGCTAGTTTTATTTCCATGCTTGTGAAGTTGAGCTTATTGTTTGTTAAAGCCCATAAGCTCGTATGCAAGAAAGATGAACTTATTTGGCTTTTCGGAAATCTCGTAAGCACATTAAGTATGTATTCAACATCTTATGACTTAGCAAAAAAGTTGTAATGTTGACATATTGTTGGTGACCTTATGAAAAGGTTACTCAATGCATACAATAGTAAGAATCGAATGTTTGGTATGTTAGAAGGTAAGTTTTCAAGTTCAGTAGATAAAATAGCAGAATACTTATAGTCGGGTACATTTATATGTGCTCTGCTATTTTTATTTGTGTTAATCTATTTATGTATTTGTTTTGATTGGTGTCAATTGATTTATGTATATGTTGTTGTTTGTAGGATGAAAGGAGGAAGTTTATATGGGAAGAGATGTCTTACTTGGAAAGATGGTGGAGGGATGCATCGGATGTTAAAAGGGAGTCGTTGATTAAGTTATTGCAGAATGGGCAGTTGGAGATTGTTGGTGGTGGTTGGGTAATGAATGATGAGGTAATGTTGATTTAACTAAGCTTCAGAACTGCTTATTCACATTTGCATTTTGTTGTGTGTAGTTATTCTATTAGCAACTAATAGTAGTTTCTTATAGTCCAAAAGTCAAGCCTCTTAGTGTAGTTAATCTAGCTATAGACCACAGGCGGTGGAGCTTAAACAAAATTGAGTATTTGAACTGAAATGGTTTGTGTGCTGGGTTTGCTATGACAAGGTTGCTTCTTGTTTCCAACTAAAAGGCATGGTGGCATGCATCACTGTACTATAAGACTTAGATTCTTGTTTCTATACTCTCCGTCATGGTTGCAAGATCACTTACGCTGTCAGGTCCCATACCTTGTACTTTAGGCCATGATATAACAAGCTTTCCTTTGGCCTAAATCACATCTGTTGGGTTGAATGGAGTCAGTTCATTGAAAACCAAACAAAGTTTAAATCCATGCGAGATTACCAAGATATTAAATCCCACCCAATGCCTATGTTGTTTGCATTGGTATTGACAAAAAAAAAAGAAATTTTTTCTAAAATAAAAACCCTTCAGTTTAATGACCTTATTTCTAAAAATTAGCACATCTGCTGTGTTGTTCCAATCTGAAAGTTCTCGGAAAAATCGCGGCAACAGAGTACACTTTTTATGACTTGATTTCAGCTGCTATGTATCTGATTACTCATAGAAGGGAAACGCATTTTCTATCGACCTTCAAGTGTTTCTGAACTTTGTTTTTTTCCTTTTGCAGGCCAATTCACATTACTTTGCGATCATTGAACAGGTATCTTTTAGCTTTATTAAATGATATTGAAATTCTTCTGCTGATGGTTGTGATTCACTGAACATCCTTGGTTTATCTCGGTTAATCTGGTTGCTGATTTTTGTTTGGTCTCTTTTCTTCTAAAATGTTTCTTCATATCCTTTTTATGTGTCAGATGATGGAGGGAAATATGTGGTTAAATGAAACTATGGGTGTGATCCCAAAAAACTCATGGGCAATAGATCCATTTGGCTATTCGTCAACCATGGCATATCTTCTTAGGCGTATGGGTTTTGAAAACATGCTTATACAGAGGACTCATTATGAACTGAAAAAAGAGTTGGCTTTACATAAGAATTTGGAATATGTTTGGAGACAAAGCTGGGATTCTGATGAAACAACTGATATTTTTGTTCACATGATGCCATTTTATTCTTATGATGTTCCACATACGTGTGGGCCCGAGCCTGCAGTATGTTGCCAGTTTGACTTTGCCAGAATGTATGGATTTATGTATGAGCGGTGCCCTTGGGGACAGCATCCAGAAGAGACAACACAAGAAAACGTAAAGGACAGAGCTCTTAAACTTCTGGATCAGTACAAGAAGAAGTCGACCCTTTACCGGACCAATACACTTCTTATCCCTCTTGGAGATGATTTCCGTTACATCAGCATCGATGAAGCAGAAGCTCAGTTTAGAAACTATCAAATGTTATTTGATTATATGAATTCGAATCCAGAGTTAAATACAGAGGCGAAATTTGGCACATTAGAGGATTATTTCCGAACTTTAAGAGAAGAATCTGAAAGAGTTAATTATTCACGTCCTGGTGAATTCGGGTCAGGTCAGATTGGCGGGTTTCCTTCGTTGTCGGGTGACTTCTTTACTTATGCCGATAGACAACAGGATTACTGGAGCGGGTATTATGTTTCACGGCCTTTTTTCAAATCCGTTGACCGTGTACTAGAGCAAACCCTACGGGCCACAGAAATGACAATGGTCTTCTTGCTAGGGTACTGCCAGAGAGCCCAATGCGAAAAGCTGCCTACAAGTTTCACCCATAAGTTAACAGCTGCAAGAAGGAACTTGGCTCTTTTTCAGCACCATGATGGTGTGACCGGCACAGCTAAAGATCATGTGGTTCAAGACTACGGAATGCGTATGCATACTTCTTTACAAGACCTGCAAATTTTTATGTCCAAAGCTATTGAGGTACTGCTAGGTATCCATCATGATAAAAATGATCAGAACCCATCACAGTTTGAGCCAGCACAGGTACGATCTAAATATGATGCGCAACCAGTGCACCATCCGGTTAGTGCCAATCAGGGAACCGTGCAATCAGTGGTCTTATTTAATTCTCTTGAGCAAACAAGAAACGAGATTGTGATGTTCATAGTCGAGAGGCCTGATGTAACTATTCTAGACTCTAACTGGACATGTGTTAAAAGCCAAATTTCTCCCGAATTGCAGCATAACAAAATGAAGCTGTTCACTGGAAGACATAGAGTATTCTGGAAAGCTTCAGTTCCTGCCATGGGTTTGCAGACATATTATATTGCTAATGGTTTTGTGGGATGCGAGAAGGCCAAACCAGCCAAGTTGAAAATTATCTCAACTGCTAGCACCTTATCATGTCTTGCTCCATATAGTTGCTCAAAAGTGGAAGGTGATTCAGTCCAGATCAGAAATTGGCATCATGCTCTTACCTTTAGTGCCACATATGGTTTATTGCAGAAGGTGACTCAAACAAAAGGTGGGTCTCAAAATGTTATCGATGAAGAGTTGGCTATGTACAATAGTCCTGAAAGCGGGGCCTACCTTTTTAAGCCAGGTGGCGATGCAACACCAATCACCCAATCTGGCAGTGATATGGTAATTTCTGAGGGATTTCTGATGCAGGAAGTCTTCACCATGCCAAAAACAGGCTGGACCAAAACACCCGTTTCTCACAGCACACGCATGTACAACTGTGAGGGCTCAATGCAGGAGCTTTTGATTGAGAAAGAGTATCATGTGGAGCTTATCGGGGGTGAATTCAATGATCAAGAATTGGTTGTTAGATATAAGACGGATATAGATAACAAGAGGATTTTTTATTCGGATTTGAACGGCTTTCAGATGAGTCGTAGAGAAACGTATGATAAGATTCCTCTACAGGGAAATTACTACCCGATGCCATCGCTTGCCTTCATCCAAGAGTCTAAAGGGCAGCGATTTTCTGTACACACCAGGCAGTCATTGGGTGTCGCTAGCCCTAAAAATGGACAGTTTGAGATCATGCTTGATCGTCGGTTGTCACGAGATGACGGTCGTGGTCTTGGCCAAGGAGTAACAGATAACCGTCCAATGAACGTAGTTTTCCATCTCACTTTTGAATCAAACATATCATCAGTTCATGATCCCATTACACACTCTGGGACCATAAGTCCATCTCTTTTCTCTCATCGTGTTGGAGCCCACTTGAACCATCCATTGCATGCATATATTGCTAAAAAACCACAAGAAATATCGGTTCAACCTCCCCCGAGGTCTTTCTCGCCCTTAACAGCTCCATTGCCCTGTGATTTGCACATTGTAAGCCTTAAGATCCCAAGACCGTTAAAATACACACAGCAGAATGCTGAAGAACCTCGGTCTGTTTTAATTTTCCAGAGAAGGCACTGGGATTCATCGTACTGTCGAAAAGGAAAGTCAGATTGTTCAAGGATAGATGACAAACCATTGAATCTGTTGAACATGTTTCAAGGTCTTGATGTTTTAAATGCAAAAGCTACTTCACTAAACCTTATGCATGATGATACAGAGCTGCTTGGATACAGTGAGCAGTCTGCAGATGTTTCTCAAGGACGGGTCCTTATATCCCCTATGGAACTGCAGGCTTACAAGTTCAATTTACGGCCTGTTTCCAGTTAGGCCAACATGGCATTCATTTGCAATTGATGACCATACAATGAGGAAAGCATGTGACTTTATTGACCGTTGAGCCCAAAGGACACCAAGTGAGCTGATAGATACAAGCAAGCATATTTCTTTTGGTGACAATGTGGCTTTTCTGAACTTCCCAAAAGATATGGGATTTAGTTGGTTCTGTGGGAAGGTTTGTAAGGTAGTGTTGCATAGGTAAAGTTGTAGCTCAAGAGATGATAGACAAGATGAGGAACAGATTAATATTAAACTGCTGAGGTTTTGGTTTTTGTTCTCTTTGATTTTGTTTATGTACACGGAAAACAGTTTGTGTTCTGTATACTTTCTAACATATCAAAAATGATAGTTTATAGTACTGTGTAGATGGTATCTAATTTTTTAAGCTTAGCTGCACGATCCCTTGATTCTTCTTGCTTTCATATAATTGACTAATACTGAATTTGGTTATGACTTTATATGCAACATTGAGTAAGTTCGTTTCAAATAAATGATATATTCGTCAATTGTTGAGGTTATACTTTCAAGTTTCAACAAGCAACAAAAGGGGAGATGATGGGAGGTTGTTGACAGACAAATCTTGTGCGTATCAAAGGGGGAAAATATTGTTACAATTTCTAAAATGCGCATAGTCACTACTCATGTTGCATCCATATCTTTATTTTGGATGTGAAACATACAACTAATTTGTTTATGTGGTATATCTACTATATTTGACAAGCTTAAAGCTCTTAATTTTTTTTAAAAAAAAAGCTATTTTGGAAAAGCTGCGAGCGTTTGACATAGAAAATTATATAAATGACCCATCGTGTGGCCTTACATTGATGGTTTAGATTTGTGACCGTGCAATGCTTTGGAGCTGGCAGCGAAGCTGTCTTCTGAGTTTTGACATATGTTTTTTTTAACATAACGCTTGTGGTAATGTTTTTGAGTTGCACACTCGCACTCTAGCAGTAGCATATATACATTTTTCATATAAAGCATTAGTATCTAATTAGGAAATTACATGCTTTTTTATATTTTATAATGGATATTGGATAAAAAACGATTCAATATGATTTTTTATTGTTATTTTACATAATTTATTAAAAAAGTTCCAACTACACCATCAAACACTTAAATATATATCCGAAAAGCTACAAATATAAGCTTTCAGCTACATATAATTAACTCTCACTATACATATCACTTCTTTTTATCATTTTATCACTTCTTTTTATCATTTTAAGTAGGATGAGTGAATTTACTATCTTTGACTCTCGATTTATAAGTTGTATTTCAATTGAATATGATTAATGCTTGTTATGTGAAAATCTTTGGTCAAGTAAATACGAGTATCACTAAAATAGATACATAGTGTAAACATAAATGGTGGCCTAGTTTTAAATCGAAGGATTGATGCCCGAGACCTTATCGATACAATCACCCTTTCTATGGCCGCATCCTTTCTTAAACGGAAATACTTTGTTCAAAAGCGTCGCAAAAAAACATGTAAAGTACGAGTATTAACTTTAAATGAAAATTTGACTAGACATGATAATTTCAAATGCATTTATACTACAGAAATAATGTATCTGGCACATAGAGACGGGGCTGATAATAATAGAGGTTGGTTACCTCCGAGAATTCAAGTGCCCAGTCCGAGCCAGAAAAAAAATGCACCGGAATACAATTATATAAGCTATAGCACAAGTTTCTTTTTATATATAATTGAGACATTATAGCCATAACAAAATGATAGTATTAGAAATACATATAACCAAGATTCGAGAAGCTCGCTTAGTATTTTTCATAACAAATTGGTTGATTAGCTCTTTATAGTCTACTCTCTAAAATTTCATTCTCAATATCTATCATTGCCAATACACTAAGTCTTTTTTAGGACATTGTTGATCGTAAATAGGGTTTCAATAACTTCAACTTCGAAAAACTCCTTTCGGTGGATGCAATCGTGACTTTAATAGTCAACAATATTCTATGTAATTGTTGCATTCGGGAAATAACCAAGCTGTTACAAAACCTTCAAAAAGTGAAACGGATTTACTTTTATCTTTTAAATTTCATTTAGATATTTAATGATTGACTCGGTTAAGGACCCGTGTTAATACACATGTTCCTTTAAATATAATCACTATGTAAATAAGATTTAGGATATGTTTGGCAAGAGCTTTTAAGTAGCTTTTCGTTTTGGATAAAAAGCTCCTATAATATTAAAAGCTTTATTTGGGTATCATTAGCTTTAGCTTTAATATTGAAACTAAAAACTCTAACTTGAACACTCCTTAAATTAACGTTTCAAAATTAGCTATAGCGTTTCTTATTGAAAATTATACAGATAACCCTATCATCTTGTAAAATAATAAATAAAAAGGTGTAAAACATAAATTTAAAGGACTTATATGTAATTAATATATAATTATGTTAATATGGATAGTCTAATTTAACTTTCTTTTTAGCTAATTGTAAAAAAGATATTCTATTTTAATAGAAAGTAAGATAAGATTAAAGTAAATTGGTACGAACATAACTTTGTATGTATATACATATTTAATACCTAAAATATTGTATATTTACAATTTAGACATTAACTTCTTATTAGAATCAAATATATTTATATCAATATAATATAATATATTATACTGTTATAATATAATATCCATAGAAAATTTTACCATTTTTGTGCCCCTTCAAAACTGTGCACCGGCCCCCTTCCGGGACTCCCATGGTTACCTGGATTGAAGAGAGGTTGAATGAAAAGTCAGGACGATTCTATTGCAGTGCTAGGTGAATCCTATGACTTACTTTAGTTTTGAAAATTTTTCCGAAAATTTAGTGTTAAAATTTCGTTAAATCTACCTTATTTTAATTATAAAATATTTACCTTATTTTGATTATAAATAGCTGGGCCTTGGGCCCATGACTAATGGGCTTCAGTATCAATCAAAATACTAAACATCTTTCTTCTCGAGTGACTTGTTACCAAAGATATCTTTTGTTTGGGACTTTTTGGTGGTTATATTACCTGAGATTACAAAACCTCAGCCATTGTTGTCGATCAAATTATTTATTATCGGAAAAAAAGTTCTAAAAAAATGGAAGTAGGAGGAAAGAAAATGGAACACGAGATCGGAGGGCTAAAAAACGATGCACTTCGTTTCGGACTGCAAGGCGTCAAGAGTGACATCGTTGGATCTCATCCTCTTGAGTCCGCCTTCCAATCGGTATCCCCATCCCATCCGTCTATACATATAATCCTCCTGTATCTATATAATTGATTTTTCTTTAAATTAATTCAGGATTTGTTTTTTAATTTAATTTATTAGGCGGTTGTGAGAGAAGAGCAGATGAAAAGGAAAATCCTTGCAAACACATATGGTTCAGCTTTCCCTTTACGCCAGGAGCTTGACCGAAAAATACTTTCTAGGTATTTTTTTTTTCCCAATAAATTTTTAATTTTTAATATATGTGGTTCTTTCTTGAAGCTAGGGTTTTGCTTATTTTGAGTTTTTTTTTTTTTTTTAAAATTTAAATTGATTTAAAAAATTCAATATCAGAAGGCTTGTAGTTCAGTGTGTAGCTATTTGGTGAAAAAGGTTGGTCCTTTAGAGTGTGGCAGTAATCGTATATTTATTTTCATGTCAGTTATGTTGTTGCGAACGTATGTTGGTATCTGTGAAATTTGTTGCGGGCTTTGTGGGGCAGATTTTATCATATGGCAAGTGATTAAACCTAATAGTTAGTCTCCTTTTTGGACGTGTTTCGTTCAAAAATGTCTAAGACATTTGGAGATAGAGATTGTGTTTATTAAATTGGATCTTGATTGCCCATAAAGTTAGTTGTTAGTTGTTCTAGCTCTTTTTATTATTATTATTATTGTTTTAGAAGCTGTTTAGATTTAATATAGAATCCTTTTGATAATCCTGAGTTGCTATTGATGATTTGTCATATCAAGCTTGGACCTTTGAAATTTTGAATGTGTGATAATTTGGACTACAGAGTGAGTACTTGTTGTGAAGAGTCGAGAGGTTGTTAAGAGCGTTATAGTCTCCACAAGATTGACATAAGGGAAGTCACCAAAAAAATTTAGAGTGAGCGAGTGAATGCACAAACAGATGTATGTTTAATGCTTTAATGATCGTATTTATGTCTAGGAACTGTAAGGCTTTCATGGATACCCCTAAGATAACTAGTTTGGAATTAGAACATTTGTTGGCTTAATATGGTTGCTGCTTTAGATTAAAATTATGAATTTTGGTAAGGCAGTTTGATAATGATTTGATTTCAATGTTGAAATTGCTTAAAGAAAACATGGGTTAATGATAATACCATTAACATGACGGGATTATCTGTAAATAGTTATGTGTTATCGCCTATCCCTCCAATGCGTTATGTGTATCACTGTTTGGTGACACGAAGACTGTAAAACTTTTCACAACTTGTTAAATTTGTGAAAATAGAGCTTAAGTTTGCATATCACCTGAACTCCTGAAGTGATCAGGCCTTCTATGGAAGAAGTTGGGTTGGATATCTGAGTTTTGAAGTATGCCTCGCCTATATTTCATTAGCTAAAGTTTGTTTGATCATCTTGCAGTCATTTCTTCTCATCTTGAATATTCAACTTGTTTAATAAATTTAGTCAAGTTTCCTTGTTAGATAGCAGCTTTTGCAAGTGTATTTTGTTTTCATGAATTATATATTGTGGTGTTCCTTACAATTTTTAATGCTTTTAGATTTCAAAGGCCTCCAGGGCTTATCCCATCCTCCATGCTTGGATTAGAATCTTTGACAGGAGCTTTGGAAGATTTTGGAGTTGAAGATTACCTCCAAGGTAACAGAGCATAACACGAAGTAGAATTATTTTTCCAATTTTTTGGTCCGTGTTGGCTTTACTGGGTTTTGACTTTATGTTGATGGTTATGTAGGAGTTCATGACACTGAAACAATGCGGGCACCAGACATGCATCATGGAATGGAAGTTCGTGTTGGGCTCTCAAAAGGACCAGTTCATCCCAGTTTCATGTGAGGCAGTGGAGAGTATGTGTATGCATAATGTTCTGCCTCATCTTTGAATTTCTACCTTGTAGTCATTTGTGGTTTGACTTTGAAAATGAACCTTAGTACTGGCATATCTTCGTTGTGATCTTTACCGTTATTAGATGCATGGCAAACATGTTTTCAGTTTTAATGTGTTATTTATCTGTACTGCCCTATCACAAATACCGTTTCATATGGAAGGAGAATTCTATTGTTGACATGTAATCTAATGAATCAGGTATATTGGCTTTCAAATCGTTGCGTGTCATAATCATTTGTGCATTTTCATCTTGTCTTTTTTTATCAATAACATTAAAAACGTCCAAAGTGTAATTTTCAAACCCGTGTATGCACCCTACATTATAAAATCTGGTAATTAACTGCATATTCTTGTGCCTCCTACATTTGGGAACGAGGCTCGAATGCTGTTAAGATGAAACCTATTTTACTTTTACTTGTATTTTAAGGGTTTTTCTATATCGCCAACAAAAATAATTTCAACTTTTATCTGAACAATCATAATCTTAAGTTGTCACTTTTAAGTCCATAAGGGTGAAATACCTTTTTACCCCCCAAAAAAGACCAAAACAATATATTTCACTGACGTGACTTTACACTAAACTCACAAAACATACTGATAAAATTTATCATTCTTTTCCAGTCATGCTTCATTTTATAACCGATCACAAGATTAAGAAGCCCAACCTTGTCCACAAGACAAAACATCTAACAAAAGCTCCCTTAGCTTGCTCATAAATTGTATCTATTGTCTTCAAGAAAAGGTAAGAAAAAGACGCTTCCCAAAAAATGATACAACATACATTCCAGGCACCTTAAGACTGAGTTATTGTCACTTGTCAGGCCCTTGATGTAAAAGGCAGTAAACTACAAGCAGCAACTGATTCTAAAATCCAAGTATGCGCAACGACATGAGCCGCATATTCTTGAGCTATATCCTGTGCTGAAGCTAATCTTTGAGATTTAGTGGTTTCTTTGTCTTGAAACAAAGAACAATCTGAAGTGTCAGCATTGTAAATGACCAAAGTTACTTGATTCACTTTCACACCTGTAGATGCATAACTAAGTGATGACAGTAGTTGCTCCTTGGTCTTGCTAACTATGCCCCCAGCAGTTGTAATCAAAATTGTAAAATCAGACTTATAAGCTTCTACAAAATCTCCTACAAAGTAAAACTTCATGTTGTTGAAAAGTTTTGGAACCTGCACATATAAATTAACAAAAGTAAATATGTACAAAAAATTTATTGAGCATCAAATTATGTAGAAGGGGAAATATTGGTCTTACATTATTTTTGAGTCTTAGCCTCCCTGCTTTGGGACCGCCAGAACAGCCATAGTTATCTAGCTGAACTTCATACGGTTCTTCTTTCACAGGATGTCCTGCTTCCCTGCAAGCATTTACCCCTGAAAACGAAAGATGACACTTTCTTGGTCAATCAAAAACCCCAACATTAACTGCTAAGAATAAAAAGCCTTACATTGCATATTAACAATCCATTTGCCATTCAAAATGGCCATCAGAACTTTCAATGTTCTTATGCAAGCACCATTTGAATCTGTAGCAGCAATGACATGGGTGACATTATCTCTCCAGTACTTTGATACTACTGCCCCATTACTACTTGCAAGTTCAACAAGAGATAACTGCACTCTCAAAGTTATAGATTATAAAGGAAGCATGAACATATGACAAGATTGTTGCCGATAATATATAATTTTTTGTACCAACCTTCTCATCTGAGGAAAGATCTGAACCACAAAACACCAAATCGTTGCCAGCATCCAACAATGTTGTGCGGGAACTCAAATTCTTATTAGATTTTCTAAAATAAAAAATTAAATTCAGTTTTCTTAATTTCTTATGAAATGTGGATACTAGATATTTGACAGCTCATACTTGCTCTTAATGCGTTGCTTCCGGGGTTTTGAAATTACTTCTGTTGGAAATTTGCACGATGTATGGATTGGACACAGTATCAAATAGTCATCCTAGAAAGGCACACAATTAGAAAACTCGAACAAAATTATAACAATAATCCAAACTTGCATGAATCGTTGCTTACACTATCCCATCTGCAAATGTCCAATGCACATGGCACATGGTATGTTTTTGTGCAAGTTTCCATGTAGCAACCAAGACCAGCTCCGTTTTTAGTACACCGGCTACATTTTAGCCTGTTAGCCCTTCTCACTTCTGATTCTAAGTTCTGGATAAGTCCATCCTTGAAAAAAATTCGAGGAGTCCTGTAATATATATATATATACCTTTTAATATTCCCATTACAAAGATTTCTTATAAAGATTGTGTGAGCAGAAATTTGTCAATTTAATCTCTATTCTTTACTCAAATAATGTGCAATAATTAAGCTTCAATACATACCAGTTACGACACCTTTCATGAACATGTATAACCTTGGAGAAGTTGGCCACATTGCCCGCCACTTCCTTCCCTTGGGCATATGCTAACATTGGTCCACTTGCCTACACAATTCATAAAGCAAACAATGAAAGTTTTTGATTCTCTTTAACAAAAGCCTTATTAGGTAATCTAAACATCTGATCACAATCAAGAACATCACTCAATAAGTGCTAGAAAGTTTGATGTTAGAACTCACCTCAGTCTTCTCCGAAGAACGGCAAAAGGCACATGGACTCATTTTCAAATCCAACTTGCTCAAAATGACAGATGGGTTCTTACAAGATTTTTTTTTTTCAAAAGTGGTATCAGAATTACCGCTGGCGGTAGCTACATCTCCGGAGGCCAAATCATTGGTATCATGTGATCGATCATCAGTTTTCTTTTGCCTTTTGGCTTCAAAACTTTTAGCTCCAGATGCCCTTCTACTATTTGACTCCAGATTTCCCACATAGCGACCAATTTCACCACGTTTCTTTGGCGAAGTATATTTTACTTGATTCTGAAATGATGACCATGTAACTCTTACTACATAAAATTATTATGACAAGTGTAGAGATACATCATACAGTAATTCACCAGAACAACACCAAATATGTCCAAGACCAATACTGTGAATAATTACTTTACGGAAAGGAAAAAACTGAGGCAGCTGAAATGTAACATAAACTTTAAAAATATGAAACTATTTTCTCACCTTACGCCTTCTGTTTGGATCACTGCAATTGCTATCTGCCATATCTTTGCTATCACTAGAAATGAAGAGCTAAGCAGTTCCAACTAATTCACAAACTCGTGTACAGATTTACCTCTGTAACACAATTGAAAAGGATAACAACTTAGTAAAGCTGTGCCGAAAGGAAGCCCTAAATATACCACCGAGAAACATTAAATATTTCGATGCAAATACAATACAGCTACAGTCAGCTGGTTTAAGTAATCTTACAATCACTTTACGATCATGCCATTAACACACAGAAAAAAAACTACCTTTTCTATAATGCTTATATTTTTCCTTGTCATAATAGATATAGGGGATGCTTGGATTAGCTAAATCTTTTGGCCTTATTGGCATAATAAAGTGTCAAAAAGTCGATAACATCATTATTCCCTGCTTGTAAGCTTATCAACATGAACTAGCCGGAATATACGAGCTTATTGGCTATACGAAAATTTCAAAAAACTGATTCATTCTACAAAATAAGCTCATCCAAACACCCCCCTTTGGCACACATTACTTACATTGACATCAAACGCAATCTACATTCGAAAAACAACTATACCTATCTAAATGAATTCAATCAGAACAAAGAAAAAAAACAGCCCTAATCAGAAAACAAACCCTAAATTCTCTTAAATAACAAATTCACCAATTTTCCGAGAAATTTATGCTAATTTAATTTGAACATTAAAAAAAAAAAAAAAAAAAAAAAAAAAAAAAAAAAAAAAAAAAAAAAACACCTAAAATGTGCCAACTATATTTCACCTGCTTTTCAATAATAATAATTAACAATAAGTTAACAAATATATGCATATCTAAAATAATTAATAAAATACACTGATACTTTGTTAGGGTTTATGGAAACAAATATCGAGTTATTTAATTAATTTGTGGATACATACCTTACCTTTTATATATGGAATGGTGATGATGATCCGAGTTTTTTTATCAGTATTATATTATTATTACTATTATTGTAATTAGAAATTATTTAAGTATTCAGCTTTTTATTATTATTGATAGACATAGAGACAGTTTGTATTTATTTATATTTTTAATTTTAATAATGATGGACAGAAAAGGAGGGAAAGTATAGGTGGTATGAAAACGGAACGGGAGGTGAATAGGTGATTGTGACATACAATTTCTTTTCTTTTTAACTTTTTAGTTTTATAGTTGTATACTAGATTATTATCCCGCGAAAAACACAGGTAAATTTTTAAAAATCGATTTTAGTAAATTAATACAAAATTATATTTATGAAAATAAAATAATTAGTTTAGAAGTTTAATATATTAGATAAAAACCACTTACTAAGTACTAAGCTTTTTCCTTTTATTATTATTGATAGACATAAAGACAGTTTGTATTTATTTATATTTTTAGGGTGTGTTTGGTTCACGGAATGTTTTTTGATGGAATGAAATCTATTGAAGGAATTTAATCTAATGGAATGTTTTTAATTTTTTGAAGATTTAAGGGAAAGACGGAATGAGATTCCTTCCCCCATCCCCATAGAATGGAAATTCCATCAAATGAGGGATTTTGACATTCCAACGGAATGATATTCCTTCATTATTGAGCAACCAAACATACTAAGGAATGGAATTCAATTCCAATTCCATCAAATTTCATCAGAATCTGTGAACCAAACGTGATCTGATGGACTGAAAAGGAGGGAAAGTATAGGCGGTATGAAAACGGAACGGGAGGTGAATAGGTGATTGTGACATACAATTTCTTTTCTTTTTAACTTTTTAGTATTATAGTTGTATATATTTTAAAGTGCATTTGGTTTCTAAACCCAAAACACACAATAAGCGGTGGATAATTATCCATAACACCTAGATGTATTTGGATTGAAATCAATCTGATACTTTTAATAAACTAACATGATAACCGACATCTTTTTTATTTTAAAGTGTATTTGGTAATTTTTAAATGATATTTTGTTTTCTTCTCAAGGGTGAAGTTAGCAAAAGATGGAAATTTTTTATAAAACAATCGTTTTTCAAAGGTGTTTTGTCAAACAAATTTTCGAAAAAAACCGTTTGTACAAGTGGGTAAAGTATTATTTCAAAAACCGGTTTCAAATTTTTGGCTCGAAAGTGGTATTTGATTTACCGATTTCAAAAAAAAGAGTTTGAACTTGGTATTTCAATTACCGGGTTCGAGTGTGTTGTCAAATCAATGTCTCGTCCTCCTGCATAGCCACTGTTCATCTGCAAAAGTTGGTACAAACTTCGAACCCGGTAATTGAAATACCAAGTTCAAACTCCTTTTTTTGAACCCGGTAATTTAAATACCACTTTCGAGCCAAAAATTTAAAACCGGTTTTTGAAATACCACTTTACCCACTTGTACAAACGTTTTTTTTTTCGAAAACTTGTTTGACAAAACACCTTTGAAAAACGACTGTAAAAAAAAAAAATTCGCAAAAGATGTTATAAAAACAGAATCGACAAACTTATATACAAAGGGGAGTGATATTCGTACCACATGTTTTGATTAATCTACCATACATGTAATTTAATAACTTGTATAATGTGTTCATAAAGTTATACTGTGTGGTAAATTTATCAAAATTTGTGCTATGAATATCATTTCCCATATACAAAGATCATTAATAACTTGAGTTATTCTATAAATCAAAGTTAAAGAGTTGTAAAGTAAACTTCAATTTAATATGGGTTGTAAAGTGCTCTTGATGTAACAAACATTGTGTGTTAAACTCTAAAAAAAGAAAGGTAAGTTGACAGTTACGTCTTAACCTTGTGTAAGGATACAAGGTACTCATCATCCTTACCCAGTAAAGATATTATGTCTGCGAAATACCTCCACACAATACCCACATATACTTGGGGCGACACACTCAAGGTTTGAATCCGCGTCCCATATTGGCAAAGGACTTCACATTTGTAGATCCAACTGCTAAGGCAACTGTTGGCCACTTGAGCTAACTTAAATGGTTGTGTGTTTACTTCTATATCAAAATAGCAAATGGGGTGGATTATTCTTGTTAATATAACAGGCCATTTCATTTCATTATTTACTGCTTCAGTTCATTACACAAACCCATGTTGCTAGGTTATAAGTAATACTGTAAGTAATAGTGTAGTAACAAAAGTAGAAGCATACACAACAAAGGTGACCAAAAAGCAACCCCAAAACATGTATGCAAAAGCTAAGTTCTAACTTCTAAGCACTACGGCATAACTGGACATTGTGTAGTTACGACCTAGAAGTAAAAGGCAGTAAACTGCAAGCAGCAACAGATTCCAAAATCCAAGTATGACCAACAACCCGTGACCCATATTCTTGAGCTACATTCTCTGCTGCAGCTAATCTTTGAAATTTGATTGCTTCTTCATCTTCAAACTCATAGCGATCTGAAAGGTCGGCATTGTAAACAACCAAAGTAACTTGATTTGCTTTCACATCTCCAGCAGCATTACTTGTTGACATTAGTTGATCCTTGACCTCACTGATAGTGCCTCCAGCAGTGGTAACCAAGTTTAAGAGATCATTCTTGAAAGCTTTCACAAAATTCCCAATAAAGTAAAAGTTCATGTTGTTGAAAAGTTTTGGACCCTGCAAAAAAATAAAAAGGTTAGGTATTGTGTTTTATTTCTCCCAGAACATTTGAGAGTGAATCAACAAAGTGCAACTTTAATGAGCATCAGTTAATATACAAGATAAAGTTCTTACATTATTAAGAACTCTTAGCCTCCCAGCTTTGGGGCCACCAGAACAGCCATGGGTATCAAGAGTAACTTCATAGGGCTCTGGATCAACAAGACATCCAGCTTCAATGCATGCTTTTACCCCTGAAACAAAATTCACATGTTTGTTCAATAAAAACACCAAGATGAAGATAACATTTGAAAAAAAGAAAACTCACACTTTGTTGTAACAATCCATCTGCCATTCAGAATGGCCATCAGAACTTTCAGTGTTCTTGTGCACGCACCGTTGGAATCTGTGGCAGCAATGACATGGGTAACATTATTTCTCCAGTATTTGGACACAATCGCCCCACTACTTCTTCCAAAATCAACCAAAGAATACTGCATTTTAAAGTAATCGTTAAAAAATATATATATATGAATGAAACAAACATTCTAACATGTCGAACACAAGCAAGCTTGAAATATTTACAAATATATATATATATATATATATATTTACCAACCTTTTCTTCTGGAGAAAGAGCAGAACCACATAACACCAAATCCTTTCCACCAGCTAACAATGTTGTACTTGTACAAGAATTCAAACTCGAAGATATTCTGCAATCAGTTTAATTGACACAGAAAAGGTGTTATGCATATGGATATACTCGTTAAAAAATACTAAAGTATCATACTATAAACAGTTTTAAGCATACAAAAACTAACTAATCTAGATGATAGATAAAATATATTTAGCAGCTAATACCTTTTCTCAGTAACTATCTTCCCAGCTTTTGACTTCTTTTCTCTTGGAAATTTTGTTGATATATGTTTCGGGCACAGCAACAGCAAATCCTCCTATAAAAAGTATAGGGTTAAAAAACCATGAATACATTATAAACCTATAACTTCAAAATCCCTGAGTGTGTACAAATAGTACTTACTTGATCCCATCTGCAATCTTCAACGTGATATGCACAAGGCACGTGGTAAGATCTTTGACATGACTTCATAAAGCAACCAAGAACAGCCCCCTTTTTACCACAGCTGGCACACTTCAACTTGTTAGCCCTTGCCACTTCAGATTCTAAGTTCTTAATAAGTCCACTCTTGTTGAAGTAAATTTGTGGAGCCCTGCATTGTACGAGATCATAAGGTATAATTTAATAACTTAATATCAACTTCTTAGCTCAAACAAAATGTGCAAGATTGTAAGGTCCAACTGCATACCATGAAATACATTTTTCATGAACATGTGTAACCTTAGAGAAATTAGAGAGACTGCCAGTCACTTCCTTTCCTTGAGCATAGGATACAATTGGTCCACTTACCTGCACAATTTATTGATAAAGAATGTAAGCTTCACATTCTCTATTAATTTCAGAGAAACACATGACTTTAAGAAATACAATAAGGGTTTCAGAACTCACAATCGAGCACTCAGAAGTGTGACAAAAAGCACAAAGATTCTCTCTCAAATCCAAACGATCCAAAACAACAGATGGCTTTTCACCAGATAGAGATTTTTCAAACTTGGTCTCCAAATTTGTAGTTATATTATCACAAGAAACACCATTACTCTGAGGAAGGCCATTTAAGTCCAGCTCAGTATCATTTTTCTTTTGCCTTTTGCCTTCATTGGTTTGACAGGCGGTTCCAGAGATGCATCTAGTGTTCAACTCTACATTTGTGACATGGGCATCATTCTCAGCTGGTCTCTTTGATGAACATACCGAATTCTGTGAAAAGAAGACCATCAAAAAATTATTACAATATTGTAAAAAAGAAGTACACACATACATGATACAAGTGACCATTTAATCCAAACTCAAATCTCACTCCATACTCCATAGTAATGTAACACTAGAATGTATAATTGCAAAAAGCAAATACCAATAGAATGCTAGGTGTATGCATTTTTGCACCAGTCACATGGAAAAACTAACATGATAACTGACACCAGAAAACTATAAATATACTGCACGAAATGTCAATATTCACTATTCTCATCCTAAAATGCCACAACAAAATTACTTCTATGTAAGACATTCAGATATTCAGAAAAATTGCAGCTATAAAAATAATGTGTATTACCTTATGGCAACCATTTGGATCACTAGAATTACCATCATCTTTGCTATCACTCGAAAACGGAGGGCTCATCTGCTCCATCTGCATAAATCCAACTCCACCAACACCAGTCTCCAATTCCTTCTCACCCACCGCCTTCCGCTCTGCATCTAAAACACCAGGATTCTCACCAACACTCTTCTTAAACTCTTGTTTTCGACCACTTTCAGGGGTAGTAACAGCAGAGCCGTTCAATAGGGTAGGCATATCAGTTTGCAAATTCACTGACTTAACATCTGCAGAGATGAAAATCAGCCATTGAATAATCAAAAATTGGATGAAGATAACACTTATAACAGTAACATACAAAATAAAGATCATTTCTTCTTACCCGAACATACAGGATGAACAAGACTTGCATTGAAGGTGGCATCAAGATTCTTATAAATGTTAACAATATTTTCCATAAAAGATGCAGATTTAACCTCTGCCATACAATAAAAATAAACATTTTAATCAGACTAAGCAAATGAAAAAAAGGAAAAACGTTACAATATAGATGACAAACTACACAAAAAGGTACTCAACATATCCAAACAATTACTCTGTATTTAAAAAACAAAACTTTGATTTTACTACAAGCCTAAAGTGACTAACTTACAAATTGTCACCAAATTAAGAGCTTTGTGTAAGTAGCCAATCATGACCAACAACATATACGCATAATTGTGTAAACAATCATTCATTCTTAAACAAACAACTCAGAAAAATCTTGTTAACAGGTTTTCAATTTACCATATTTCAAGCATAATACCAAAGTACCAAACCAATTATCAAAATAATCACTTATGTATTTATCCTTTTTAACAGTACTGTAAATACTTTATTGACCACAAACAGTTTTTGTAATGCAATAATAGTGACTAGCTAATAACCTAGTCCGAAAAATTTATTTATTATTTTTAAAAAGTCTTTAAATTTGTGACAAATATCTAAAAAGTTTGTAACTTTATATGCATCAAGGTCACAAATATATATGTTTTCATCAAAACAATTAACACATATATATCTAACTAAAGTTTAATAAAATAAATCAGCAACTGTAATACCCAAAAGTAAATTCCTAAAAAAATAATAAGAAAAAACACACCTTGATGAACATATGAATGTTTACAAGCAGGACACTCAGATGTAGCCTCAGACAAACACGAACTGTAAAATCCAATAAAAAGAGTTAAATAATATTATCAAAGATTTATTTAAAGAAATGAAATAATTGAAAAGTAACTTACTTGCAAAAAATATGAGTGCAGGGAAGCAATACAGGCTTTTTAAACAACCCTAAACTGCAAAATAAATTAAAAAAACAAAAAATCAAAGATGTTAGAAAGTAGTACTATTTTATATAAATAAAAATAAAGAAATAAATTTGTGAAAAAACGAACCAAAGGGGGCATTTGAGTTCAAGGCCAAGCTTTTGTAAATGAAGAACATAAGGATTCAGTAGAGATCTTTGATTAGAAGATATTATTTGTTCCATTTTTCTTGATTTTGATTGATGACGAAAAAAAAAAAGGTGGGTTTTAAGTAGTACTAGTAATAGTCAAAGATTGCTGCTTGCTGGCTAAAAAAAATATACTACTCGTATATGTGTGTGACTTGATTGATATGAATAACAAGCAGAAAATGAGCGGCCAGGATTATATACTGAAGGTGGGGCCTACTGTTAGGAATAGCGGGATATCTCAAACGAGGCGCGGATGGCATTTCAAGTTTTTCTTTTTCATTTCATTTCATTTTAACAACACAAATATTCATTCCTCCCGCCACTCTCTCCCAATTTTTTTCTTTTAAATGTTTTTTTTTTCTATTTCAAACGATTCTTTATATGGACACAAATTAAAGTTATTAAACTATACCTTTAACCACCTAGAAATTGGTCTTAGTGTTTTATTATATTTACACCGAATCCGATTTACCTAAAATCCTAAATAAATAAATAAATACAAAACTCATATGTTAAATGATATTAAACCATTTATTTGGTATTAATAGTGGGGATGTGAAAATATTTTGCAAAATTATACCTAATAATACACTATGCGTTATTATTAAGGATAAGTTTTAAATGAATTATAAACATGCAATAACAATTTTTTTATCTTTAGAGTTCTAAGCTATCTTTACATAGTGAATATATAGTTTTTATTGGCCAAACTCCTAATAAATTTTATAAACTAGCAAAACTTTTGATTATTTATGATATTGATAAACTTATAAATAGTTTTTGAAAAATAACATATGTGTTGCGCAATGATGTAACATACAATGTTGTGGATGTGGAAGTTAAAATCTTTTGGGCTTGAATGATTTAAATCATTAACACATACTTATACAACAATTAGGCTTTGACTTTGAGAATCAAAATCAGTTAGCCCAATTCCTATTGAGCATGATAATAATCAGGGCCAGGGTATTATATTGGGCCTATTATATCATTTACGTGCTACATTTAGCCCAATACCAGAAATTAACTACAGTAATAGTTTGTACTTTGTAGCCGAATAAGTGCTAAAATTACAAATTTTGGAAATCCTTAAAAGCACCAAACGAGCTTGGATGACTGGTGTGTTATTTGAAGAATATGTTCGCCAACTTGATAAAAAAAAATGGTTGAAGAATAATTCTCTTGATTGTGGATAATTGCCCTGCTCATCTAAAAATTATTGAAGGATTACGAAATGTTGAATTATTTTTTTCACACCAAACACAACTTCAAAAATTCAACCTTGTGACGCGGGAATCATACGAGCTTTTAAGATGCATTATCGTCGTCGATTTTATAGAAGTCTTTTGGAGGGTTATGAATTAGGGGTTCCAAATCCAGCAAAAATAAATGTATTAGATGCAATGAATCTTGCAATTTCAGCATGGACTATGGATGTTCATGCAAATACAATTGCGAACTGCTTTCGTCATTGTAAACTTCGATCAACAGATAACATGACTTTTGAGAACTCATATGAAAGTGGTGAAAGCACTCAAGAACTCTAGAATTTGATCAAAGAGTTGGGTTATCGCAATGCCATGGATGTCGAAGATGTTTTGACTCACCCAGAAGAAAATGTAGTTGCACAGTTGTTGACTGATGAATAAATTATTAAAAGCGTTATTGGAATTAATAAAGATATCGATGAAAAAGGTGATGAAAGTTCTACAATGAAGCCCCTTTCGCGAAACGAAGCTATTAAAGCGGCAATCACATTAACAATTTTTTGTTGAGCTATGAGAAAACAACACCAAAAGTTCTTACCATGCTAAGGAAAATTAGAGACGAGATTCAAGGGGAAATTGATTTCAACAATAAACAAAAGACAATTGAGTCATTTTTCAATAAACCTTCAAAAATCATTCATGTAATATGCTATATATAAGGAATTATTAGTTTATATTTTATATGGGGTCTAAAGAAATTATAAAAAATGTATTATCTTATAATTTTAGTGAATTATTAATTTAGCACCCTATCCCCGAGTTGGGACCGACAAAACTATTATCTTAGAGAGTTTATTAAATAATCGAGTATTAATTTATCGAGTTTCTACTATATGTGCAAAAATAATAATGTATGCCTTGGTTACACGTCTAACAATCAAGATTGAATAAGTGATTAACACATTTGCTTATGGAGATGTTGCCTTTTAAGGTTGGGGGGTCATATTTTATCATTTAGATAGAACATGAAAGTAACCGAGCTCTCTACAATGTTGTGATAGGGGTAAGCAGGCTATATGCATCTCAACCTACCCACATACTGTTAAGGTATTGAAATCTAAAACTCATATAAAACGGTATTTCTATCGTATATTAGCTTGATTACAATTAAACAATAATTTAAAATAAAAAAAAAAAAAGGTGACATCGTACTTCGGTCAATTTCTCATGGCTAATGCTACTCATTGCTAATGGCCTCATGCTATAGTTTTCTGCATCGGTCATGTATGAGAATGTCATTTTTTATTAATATATTTTTTTAACATTTACTTTATTTTTGTGTGATTCTATCTTATCAAACATGTTGAATAAGCCAAAACTTTAAATAAAGTTGTAAACTTGCAAAGTTGCATAACCACTTCAACTTAAAATTTTGAGAACATACAATAATATATGAAATATTGATGATATGCAAAAGTGTACTTAAGAAATGGTACGAAACTAGAATGTATCTAGCTATTAATACCATATATTTTTGTTTTTCATCTGTATGAGATATCCTCCCCGGAATAAGTTAAAATTTCAAGTATGATGAGTTACAAAGTAACGATAGATGTTTATGGTGATTTAAGGTTACTTTTGTATTGTGAAAACAGAATTCAGTTACCCCTTTTTCTTTTCACTTTTCTTTTTTCTTTTTTTACATTTTACCCATTATTCAATCATGTAATTGCAAAAATACCCTGATAACGCTTGCCATCATCAACTTGTTCAAAGACCAAGTATTAACTAATTAACTTGAAGAATAACTTATTTCTTACGTAGCAGGTGTCTCATTAAAATTAAAAACCTTTAGAAAAGCAACATTATATTTTTGGTTCATACGAGAAGAGGAAATAAAATTGAACACCTAAAGTTGGAGAGCGAATTTTAAAGGTGAATAGGTACATGAAAGATGAAGAAGGGACCATATATATTACACACAATATGTTTTTCATGATTTGTATATACATATAAAAATATTTATATGATTGTAACACATGAAAAAAATATAAAAATGAGATGGAGTGATCAGAGAAATAATTAGTATTGAATTATTGATACGTGTCATGAAATATACATGTAGAAGGATGCAGTAGACATAAATTAGAAAAGGATATATCATTACACATACATACATACATAGTAATCAAAAGTAGGATTTTCAAAGTGATCTCCAAATCAGAAAAACACCAGCATTACCATCTTTTGGGAACAATGGAGCACCATATATTTTTAATAGTGGTACGTACCTTTCTGTTTTTTCCCAAAACTGTTTCTCTTTATATCCTTTCCAAAGTATGTCTCCATCCCAACTGCTTTCGATCTCTTGTATAAAATAAAGGAATTCTATTCTAACTCTTATATGATTTTCTTTAAATAAAAAGTTTAGCTTAGAACCACTTTAAATTGCAGGTCATTATCAAATTAATACTTGTATTATCGATTTTAATTCACTAAATTTTTCTACTTGTTTTAGGTAATGATTGATGTATGGTCATGGTAATTATTTACGGATTATCCATTTGTTATGTTTTCAAATGAATAAACTCATACTGTGCAAATTTTTTAACGACAACTTTGAGCTCACTCAACTTCAATTTCAATGGAAACTCACTTTAGGATAATCGGTCTTCAGTCTTGAAAACATTTTGCTCACAACAGCCATTCGGATTCTAGAGATTAATCATGTATTTAGTGGGCAATACGCACACATTGAAACTGAATCCAACGAACATGTCGTGACTTGGTAGTCTAGTGCAATTATCACAAACATATGTTGCGGCCCCATTGATCAAAAAAGATCGAGCTAGTGTATATGTAAATAATTTGCTTCATTTTAACAAGTTTTTTTCTCGTACAATCTGTGGTACATACGTACCCTTTTGGAGTTTAATTTGGTTATAACTAAAAGTTCATGTCTTAAACTTTGAAAGATAAATAATCGACTCACACAAATTAGTATTATGATGTATTAATGTTTAAGTGACTCGACAAACCACAATATATATAGGCTAAAACCCCACTATGAGGTACCATTTGACCGGCCCCAAACAATTTAATCATTGGTAAATTTGCCAGATTTGACCGGTCATATAATTTTTGATTAGTGTTATTCATGTTAAGGGACATGATCTGAATAATTGCTTATTTTTGTCAAATGCTAGAACTTAGAGCATATATATATATATATATATGTATAAAAGTTATTTTGAGAATTTTTTTTGTGAGAACCTTTGAGAACTTTTTAAATCAAAGCCCAACCGATGATTATTTTTTACATGAAAATTGTTTTTTGATTGTTTTCTGAATAACTTATGTGTAATTTTGAAGTTTATAATTGTGTGGAGGCATGGATTATCATCCATTATACAATCATGTGGAGATTTGGATTTTTGATCACATGTGCACGAATATTGCTATGATTACATGTGATCGACTTGCATACATGTGATCATAGCAATATTTGTGTACATGTGATCAAAAATCCAAATCTCTACATAATTGTATAACGGATGATAATTCATGCTCCACACAATTATAAACTTCAAAATTACACATAGGTTATTCAGAAAACAATCAAAAAACAATTTTCATGTAAAGAATAATCATCGGTTGGGCTTGATTTGAAAAGTTCTCAAAGGTTCTCGCAAAAAAATTGGTTCTCAAAATAACTTTACCCTATATATATATATATACCAATAAACTAAAACAGGATTGACATATTCTTAAAACGACACGTGCCATAATCCTTGATCGACACGTGTCCTTTTAATTTATTGATTTTGTTAAATTAGCTTTTTTTAGTTGTATATAAACACAAGTTAGCTTTTTTAATTGTATATAAATTCAATTTCCTTATTAGATTTAAAATTAAACTCTAACTCTTGGCTTTATTAATACAAAAGACATTATAACCTTATTTGATTAATCGTTTTCTCATTAATAAATTGTCTTTTTTTCTTTTCTCAATTCTTCAACTCTTATTACTTATATTATGAAGACTTCAAAAATTCAAGTTTACGATCCGAAATCACAAGGCTATTTGCTATCATGCATCCACTATGCTTATAAGTTCCGATTTTGATGTGCTTCTAAAAATTAAAGGTTAATCCAAAATTCTAACTAATTATATCTATCATTACTGTATATTACTTTAGCTTCGATCATCAATTACCTTAACAACAATTTATTTTACCCTCACGAATCATGTATGAGACATATTTGAGTTTTTTTTATGATACAATCTATATAGCTACCGTACATCGTACGGGTATTATGACTAATATATATATATATATATGGAAAAGTGAGTATTGGGTTGTTCCCCATCTAAACTTAGATGAGGAACCCCTCACACACAAGAATTTTAATAATATTTATATTTTAAACTAATGTTGGGGCCCCCATGATATTTATGGATTAAAAAAACAAATTGTGAGGGGTTCACCATCTAAGCTTAGATGGGGACAACCTCATACTCATTTCTTCCATAATATATATATATATATATATATATGAGGGAAGGGAATATATGGCTATCATGTAGCTAAGCTTTGGTATAGAACCCCTCACATGTCATTTTTTTATAATATTAAAATCATGGGGGCCATGTGATTTATTTATTTTATAACAAATATTAAAAAATTGATATGTGAGAGGATCTACACCTAAACTTAATTACATGATAGCCATATATTCACTTTTCCCTATATATATATATATATATGATATGATCACACATATATATATATGAGAAAATGGAGTATGTGACTGTTAGACACACAACATTGGGTGTAAAACCTCTTACATACTAATTTTTAATATATCTATAAATGCTCAGCCCTCATACTTTTTATGGATTAAAAAAAATAAGATGTGAGTGGTTATACACCCAAGCTTAGGTGTCTAACAGCCACATAAACCCTAACCTCTATATATATATATATATATATATATTATAACTCTTGATGACCCCGAATGTCGCATTATGCTTACTTTATCGATCATTATTTAACTATATTAAACGTGGCATAGGAATTTCTTTAAAAAAGAAAACAAAAAAAGAATACCAGTTGACAAACAACCCCTGCTATGGTTGACGAGCGATGACAAACGCGACACCAGGTGGTTCTCCAATTACTATGCATGCATAGGCACAATACAGTTGTAAAGTACGTGGAACTCTCACCATTTGTTGGTTTTCTTCTTTATCGAATCGATTTGTGATGGATAGTAACTCTTTTGTTCTAGATTTAAGTGCGTAAATCCTTCGAAGTGTCCAGATCATCTAGGGATTATGATAAAACTATTGTACCGACATATGTTTTAAGTGCATAACTTATGTGTATGAGTTCTTACATACAGTATATAGTATTTTTGTATGTAACATTCATGTTAGTTTCGGGTTTAATTAACACTTTTATACCTTGATTATTATTATTATTATTTTGCATGTATAAGGGTTACCCTCTTTAATAAAAAGAAATAATAGGTGCACATCTATATATAAACGCCGTTACCTTAATTATAAGTGCTAAGAAGAGTTAGTTTGTGTGATTTATTTGTATCCTTGGACTATGGATCGTGGATCGAGGCTTTGCATATTATTCATTTGGATATTACCTATTGTAAATACTCGATCACTAATAACTAACTCGGTCGCCGTTCTAAATAGAAAATAATAAAATCAAGAATTCATGTTTAGTGTCGACACAAACCATACAACCATATCTAGTGTCTTCAAACTTTGATTTCCACCTTTCTTTATCTGGTATCTACTTGCTATAAAAAGTGAATCATTTTCTTAAAGTTTGTTACATATGCCCTTTTATATGCATAAAACATCTTCAATAATCTTGAATTGTTCGATATACGGAGTATATGATAAAGTTATAAGTAATCTAAAACTCTAAACTTAAATGGTAGTTTGGTACATTGTATAGTGTCCAATGATGGATTTAATTAAACATGTGACTAGTTTGAGGAACTTTATATTACTAAAGTTAGATCAACTTTAAATCAAGTATTTCAATTCTACGCTTAACTCTATTATGCATATGGTTTATCATTTTTTTTAAGAGAAATGATAAATATAGCCCCTAGGTTATGTATAAGAAGTTATTAGATGCATAAATGAGTTGCATATTTCATATAACCACTTCCTAATTTTAAGGATTATGACACAATGTACAAGCATTGATACATGTAATAAGCTCATATACATAGCCTATTTATCATTTCCCTTTTTTTAAGGGAAATGATTATGTTAAGTTAATCAAAAATGCTTTGAACATAGATAAGAATCTGCTATAACTCAAAATAGAAGCTCACCATTTCTTATCGCAAGTTTTCATAAACTTGGAAATTAAGAACTTTATTTAACGTATTGGTATAATTTGGTCACACGTATCTGAAAAGTTAATTGATTGCTTATCAAGATACAAAAATGTAAAATAAGTAAAATAAATAGATAATCAAGTTACTATGATGATATTTATGGACAAATTAATCAAGTTAGTTATAGCATAAATTGCAAGTTAATTAACTTATGAAATATTATGTATTTTAATTTTAACTAAACTGATGCACGCACAATGCAATGACGTTGGGGTATTAATGGCGGAGGTGGTAGTGGTGGTGACGGTGGTGGGGACGACAGTGGGGACGGTGATGGAGGCAACGGTGGTGGTGAATGTAAAAGTAATTGATGTTATAGTTGGTACTGTAGTTATTGTAAGTGTTGGAGATCTATACATTAAATTATTACATTAAGGGTATTATAAGTATATTATATGTAAATGTTTAAATTAGTGAATAAAAAAGAAAGTCATTTATAGTGTTTCAAAGATAGAAAGTTTAAAGAAGAAAAAAAATGATTTGTTTATTATATAGTATAGATATAGATTATTTAGAGTACCTAAAGTCTAAATACAACACATCTAAACAATATACAAAGCTGGTATATGTATTTGATAAAAATAAAAGAGTAAATGATGTGCAAAAATCGAGCTTTAAATTTATAAACTAAAACTACCCAAAAACTCACTACTACGCACTCACGGGCAGTGGACCCGATCGTTTGTAATTTAGTTAAGAGGTAAGTTTGAGTTCGTTCTCAGGGACTGTGAAATGATTAGTTGCTTGTTAAATGGTTTGGAAAACAGGTGTTGCTTCGAAATTCCCCTTTGACAATTAAATAAGTTGATTTGCAAGATGATTGCATAAATTTAAAAGACAAGTTCAGACAATGTAATTAAAAGTCATCCACCTTGACTTCCCTTGACTTCAAATGTGATTGCATTTGATGAAGAACAAATTCTCTAGAGTTTAAAAGATAGTCGTGACAAGATTACACTTCTCACATGGTACCACCAACCGTGAACAATTATCGAATCACCTAACTACTATTTGTAACACCCATCATTTAAAAACAAGGATTTCCAAGAGCTTTCACCTAACGGTGTCAAAGAAAGCGGAAAAACATTTAAAAGTCCAAACCAATAATTTCAGTTTGGTTTATTCATCAAACGGTGTTACTAGCCATATCATTGAAACAAGTCTAAATGGAAATCCATCGGTTGCCCAACATAAAACAACCGATCACAAGTCAATACAATTCATAAATATCTAAACATAAAATTCAAAGGTCTAAAGGAGCAGCCACTATGGGTAAACTATAATCCTTTTCAAACAATCTACCCATGCCTCGCTCTTTATTCATCAACACTCAAAGCTTTCTAAACCTGAAGGAACAACACATTTCAAGAAACAAGTGTTAGCTAACGAATTAGCTAAGTAAGATAACACGAGCTTATAAAAACATTTGTCCAATTAAAACGTATTAAAAGTCATATTTCATCATTAAGGCACATAACATCTCATATAGCCATAAACATCATTCGTATAGGATTGTTCGTCTTAGATGTGCCTAATCATCTTTTCATCATCACATATAACATCATTTCAGGTATGACATAAGTCACTCATATCATATAAGGTGTAAGTTTGTGTGTAGGCGGTCAAAAGACCTAACGGGGACCTCACACCCGACTGGATGGATAAGCCTTACGGCGGTCCATCAGTGTCGTTAAGGAATGGCAAGCCAATCCAGGAGTAGTCCGTATGTTCAAGACATTGGTGGTTAATCACGCCACCCGGAGATACTCTAACCACGTAATTATGTTGCAAGGAGCCACCCAAGCAACCATATACGTACTCACCGGGCAAGGGCAAGTACGGGTTAAGTTTAACACTTTCATATCATATACGAGCTCGATTTACATTACATATAGTTCAGGAATCTACATTACCTAAACATAACACATAATCATCTTTTACGTTTGGGCCCTTAAACGTACACGTGACATGGCAACTTAAAGAGTCTAGTGAACTAGATTAATAAGCCATACAAACATGCACAATACAATACATCTCAAAACATATCATATCATATCATTTCATTTCATTTCATTTCATTTCATATCTTAGGGACTGCATATCAGGCCTCAAATGTCATTTACATAGCCCATATCACCTCCTATGTATCCCGATTACCCATAAACGATCAAGATATCAAATGGAAGCTATTATAAGAAAACCATCTTTTGTTGAACCCTCAGCATGTCAAAGTAGTGTATCTTACTTCTTAGAAGCGTACAAAATGATAACGTAAGTTACCGAGCTTTGCAAGTATTCCCGATTACCTATAATCATTAAACGACATAATAAGCTAAACAAGTACCTACGTACTTTTGTTCATGAATCAAGCCTAAGTATCTATAAACATGACCCATGACAAGGCTTGATGCATCGGACATTCGATTAATACTTTAAAGCTTACAAAACTCGACAAAACTCGACATTCACTCACTAAATTAACCATTCTGGAAACTTGAAATCACAATCATCTTTTAAAAACATAACCATTAGAAAGTAGACTCTCTTACGATTCCGTGGATAGCTTATTTGTTAAAAACGGAGTTACGGTTCAAAAGTTATGGCCATTTGAAAATTCCGTCGCTATTGCGTCGCAACTACCAAGTTGCGTCGCAGCTATGTGTCACTGGATTCCAGTTGCGCCGCAGCTTAGTAGCTGCGCCGCAGCTAGCCCCGATTCTGCACAAACCTCATTGTTTAACCTCCAAAACTTAACCAAACATACCCCAAACGACCCCAAACCTTATGAACGACTTTTAACCCTCAAAATTCATCATTTTAAGACTCTAATGATGTCATGAAAACAACCCTTAACATCCAATTGATTTGCAACACAACAACAATCATTTTAGGTTACTGAATTGATTGAAACTCACATTTTTGACTCCAATCAACCCTCTAAAGACCTAGATCAGTTATGAATCGAATCAAGGGATTGAAAGGACATAAAATCAATGTTATTATACCTGGGATACCTGGAGATTACAAAGAGAATGTAGAAACTTGATCAAAACACTCTCGAATCAACCAAACGAAGATGAAATCGAATAAGGAATTGATTATGGCAATGGGGAATGGTTAGGGCTCAAAGAGGAAAGGATAATATGAGTAATTAGAAGCTAATGACCTGCTCCAAGACCCTAATCCCGTTTTTTAGTTTCCACCTATGTTAAAACTTTAGGCTTCCTTATGGCTCATATTTAGTTCAAAACACCTATTGGGAATACTTACAACACATTAAACACTTTAAGCACGTCAAAAGGCATATAAAACATATCTTAAGCACTTTAGCACATTAATCATTAAGGCGATAAAGCCTGACACATATAACACATTAAACACATATAGTCATTAGATCATTTATAGGCTTAACGGACACGTAATGTTGACTTAACGACTCAGGTCAATTGTTAAATAAAAAGTTTGGGATGTTACACTATTCGAATTACCCAAGATGGTACCACCAAGACCAAGACAATCCTCCTAATAATCAGTTTTATTGACTCTCAAATTATCAATTGAACCTATGTGACAATAACGTGGTACCACCAACCGATATTAATCACGTTGACAAATTTAATCTCTTCTTAAAATGATATTCACTATCATACCATGAACTAGTGATAATTACTTATAGACAAGTAACCGTTTTAAAATCACATACACATTCAACTGGTACCACCAACGAAGAATCATATGCAACCAATATCGAAATTAATTAAATGAAAAGAATTAAAATCATCAAGATCACGGAACACCGATAATTAAATAAACCCTTTTGGATTAAAAATATTGCAATCACATTATCCGTCTAGTTTCATCAAGGTGGATGATTAAACAGTTAGCCACTCATGATCAATTCAAAATAATCAATGAAATAGAAAAGAAACATGATGTACCAATTGTTTGAAGAAAATAAATTGCAAGACAATAATGTAGATACGATCTAGATGGGTGCCCGTAATATCTTCGATGAATCCGCCTAAGTGAAACACTTGATTGGAGAAGGAAGAATCCCGATAGAGCAGATCCTAGAAAGAGTTTGAATGCCTCATTTTCGAGTTAGGGTTTCCTATTTATATCCCTTCAAAATCTGTTGCAGAAACAAGTCAGGATTTGTTCTCCTGTGCACCCACTGCGGCGCAGTGGGGCTTGACTTCTCCTCACTGCGGCGCAGTGAGGTGTTGGTCGACTTTGACTTCGGTTGATTGCGGCGTAGTGGTTCGTGTGATCACCACTGCGGCGCAGTATGATTCCACGGCCTCTTTTCTTCTTCAACAGACTGCGACGCAGTCTTTCTGTTGCCATCCCCACTGCGGCGCAGTGGGGTTTTTCCATTTATTTCCGTGGATCAGGGCTGCGGCGCAGTGGGCTTGTGCCTCCCTACTGCGGCGCAGTCCAGAGCTTGTACAGGACCAACTTGTTTCGGTCTCGATTAATTGCTAAGCTCTGCCGCCTCGTCCATTCAAATCGACTTTCATTACCATAACGTATTTCCTGGCCAATAATCAACCGAAAATGTACCAAATGAACGCGTAACCTGTTCAGAACCTGAAAACACTAATAAACACCATAAACGCACCAAATGCATACAAAAACGACTTAAAACATCTACTAAAATGGCCAATAATGATGTGGGTAATGGGTATAAATTAGTCACAACAGTAAACGACATAAATCGTCCCTGTGGTTTAGCGAAATAGTCACGTTTTTTCCCTGTAGTTCAATGACCTCATGGATCGTCCTTTATAGGAATAAAAGCTTCACGTTGTCCTTTGACTATTTGACCATCAACTCACCACCGTTAACCCCCCACGTGCCTCTCACGTAAGGGGCATTTTCGTACTTTCCAGACTATAAAGGACCAAACGTGATCATTATATATAGTTATATTAATCATCATCCTCTTCAAAATAAAAACTCATTTTCCATAAAGAACATGAAAGAGAACTATTTGAGTAAACAATATACACACAAATCCAAACATATACAAATCTATATCTAAATTCAACCACTAAAAAGTATATATAAACATAGCTGTATACATGACCACCAATTCATGTATATCAGTATATCACGTGATAAATCCCATCAATAATTTGAAATAAATTCCTATCAATATTGAAAGGAGATACAGACATAGAAATAAATTTGGTTAGGATGTCATTTCCAAGATGCCATCACGTGAAAGATGTGATATGTGGCTAGGATATAGATATGTGCGATGTGTAAGATTTCAGACGTTACAATCGGGCGCCGCCTATAATGGGAAGGATAACCCCAGTCGTTGCTCTTCAAACCACCGCCGTCCACCGGAAAATATTCCACTGCCGTCCACCGGAAAATAATCTGCCGCCGCCGACCATGTGAAAAATAACCTGCCGCCGTTGCTCTTCAGGCCACCACCGTCCACAGGAAAGTAATCCACCGTTACAATCCCCAACCGCCGCTCCTCATCAGGTCACTTCCAACCTCCATCACCTTCACACAGTCAAATACTTTGGTATCTATATATACTTCTTTCTTTTAGGGTTATTTAGGTTGAAGATAAAAAGATATAGAGATCAAATTACAAAAGGATATAAAAATTATAGATATAGGATCTCGTATATTTATACGTATATACTCGTATATATACAAAAGGATAAGAAGATATAGAAATCAGGTGATGAGTTGATGCAAATTTGGTTTTAGAATTTTTTGGATTGAAAAAAACGAGTGGTTGTATTTAGTTTTTTGGATTAATATAAATACATAAAACGACCAAGTTTGGTCCTTTATAGCCTAGAAAGTACGAAAATGCCCCTCACGTGAGAGGCACTTGGGGGGTTAACGGTGGTGAGTTGACGGTTAAATAGTCAAAGGACGAAACGTGAAGCTTTTCTTCCTATAAAGGACGATATATGAGTTTATTGAACCACAAGGATGAAACGTGACTATTTCGTTAAACCACAAGGACGATTTATGTCGTTTACTCAAAATAAAATTACTAATAGTGGACACGCGACGGGCTTGTGTAATCGTCTATCCCCGCCCACTAACCACGTGGGAATTGCATGCTTATGAGTTATATGTAACGTTGCTTTTACCTGATCGTCTACATGAAGCTTCTCAAACAATGAATCCCGTATTCCCATGCATGCTTAACAAGAAGTGAAATATTTCTGCTCCCAACCTATCCATAACATACAAATTATGTCCCTAACGAAATTAGTTAATTAGACAAAACTAATTATTATTAATTAAGTCTGTATATTCTAGGAGTCTAGGACCAACCGAAAAAGAAAATTCATAGATCCCTAACGGAATTAAATATATATTTATTTTTTTTCCAGTAAAAGACGATAATGTTATGACAATAGTTTATAAACATAAAAAATTTATAATATTAAAATTGCATATTATATTTAAAAATTAAAATTTTTTTTGTACCCCTAACAATATGGTTCAGGACGACGCTATGTTTTCCCCTTTCCAGTGCCGCCCTTGTTTTTATAGTATATGTCATTGTCATACTCAATCTCCACAAATTAAGTTACATAGCTCAACTTGTAATTTCGACTTTAATCTGAAATGGAAAATGTGAAGTGCACAATTGTACGTAATTTCTTAATTGGTACTTAGACGCGGAAAAAGCCTTCAAGTATTCACTCTTTATGTATATTTCATAAAAATGTGTCATTTTCCTTGTTTACTTCGAGGTAACTCGTTTTTAGGCGCATAGGATCGAGTCACGCATTGTATCAAATTAAGTTTCACATTCACTTACCATTTCAAGTACTTTAACGGTTATATAGATGAACATATATATTACATCCTACCATAAAAGTCATCTATCTAGCTAAAAACAACATTTCTTGAACCGATTCTAATTTTCTACATCCGACTTTCTTCATAAAAACCTTTATCAAGTTTATTTTAAAGCTTTTAACATTTAAGTACTTAATTATTAACCAAGGGACTGTTTGTTTTTTTAACCATTAAGTGACTGAATTGATAAAATAACTGAATGGATAAATAATGTTTGTATTGATTAAGTCAATACAACTATTTTTTGTTTATTAAGTCACAAAGTAAACACTTTTTATGACTTAATAAATTAAGTATTTTTTATTAAGTCATAACTTTTTTTATTAAGTCATTAACAAACACCACCTAACTAATTTTTTTATTTATATTTTGTTAAACATAACAAGCTAGAAGGATAGCTAGTTATCATGTACATGCTAGTATGCTACTAATGGTTTTCGTAGCAGAAAAGTGGGCCGGGAGTTGGGTGTATATAGTGTTGGATATTTTAATGTAATTGGATTAACTTGTTTTGACCATTATTGTCATAATAATACTTCATTTAGGCTTGAAAGTGCGGAGTGCACACCTATCTAAATTTATTGACCTTCGCCCCGCCCCTAAGGTACGTGGGTCCAAGGGGCGGTAGCCCTTGGTTTTTTAATTCAATTAGGTTGTTATGGTAAAAATCCCTCTGATAATCTATTATTCGGAAATTGAGGGACTATTTTTGCCAAATTCGAAACCTATGTATGCTTAAAAGGCAGTTAGTGGGCCTAATTGATAAAAACACTCGTTCATTGTTGATAATCGACACATTCTTTCTTCTTCTTCTGGTTCAAACGCTCTCAAATGATATATACAGAAAATTCTTAATTCTCTGAATTATATCCGATTGAATAATCTAAGTGAACCATCAAATTGATTCAATCTGAAAGTGATTACACGTTTTTCAGAGATTGCTATTATCTGATTATCTGTCCGTTATTTACAAAATTCCCCAACATATAGTTTTTGAAGGTTTTTTTATACTAGTTTCTGAAAGTAGTGTAAAATTAAGAGGGAGTAATTTGATATTTGATATAACATATATATCTTGGATGATGTTAATTATATTTTTATTATATGTGGGTCTAGCTAAGAAATGATAACGTTGTTACACAAAAAATAAAATTTGAAAACGTATATGAAACGATTATTATGAATATATAATTTAGTATGTAAGTTACTTATGATGCGAGTATTTTATCAAAAAAGATTTATGATGTTCAAGTTACGAGTAGATGTGTGCATCTATCTATGTGGCAAGAATGTGGAATGTACATGTGTCAAATGATTTCTAAACGCAAAAGCATCTTGTAGAATTTGCCAAAATTATACAAATAGAAACATAGGCAAACAAATACATATAATTGGTTTTGTAAATATATCCAAAATTAAGATTTAAGATTAGAGTTGGATTTGACATGCTAAGTAATGTTGTTGTATCAATCATCATTATTGTGATGACACCTTCAACTGACTCTAGCCAGTTTTTTCTTTTTATTTTGCCTTTTTATCGTGAGTGCATCCATGGTGTTCCATTAATAAACTTTTGTCTCTCAATAAAACGTCAACTATTTGTACCTTGTTTGCCTCTCCAATCACCTCCCACTTATTACCATTATTTTCTATCACACCATAATACTCTAATATCATATCGTATCATATATTATATCGATCCATCATTTAATGGCCGGAGAGACGAGATTCCGAGTACTCAATAAGCCTTGTGTTCTTTTAATAGGTACATATTTCTTTTGTATCTTATATATGATATGAAGGTCAATTTGATATATTATGTTTCAAATTATTAGGTACCCGACCGCCTTGTATCTATTAATTGTTGTTGTTTATGACGTACGTTAACAACGTGGGACTTATATATGTTTTTGTGTAGTCATTGCTGGAATCGAGAGGTTTGTGTTTAAAGGGGTGGGGTCGAATCTTGTGATATATTTGATAGATGTGATGGATATGAGTAGCTCCTCTGCTGCCAGGACTGTTAATAGCTGGACCGGGTTCACGTCCATGGTGCCATTATTCGTGGCCCCTCTTGTGGACTCATATTGGAACCGCTATTCTACTATTTTAGCCTCGTCTTTCATATATCTAATCGTATGATCATATACAATCAATATAATTTTCCTTAGTTTTTTTTTTTTTCTCAATAGGAGTCTTAATTAACATTTTGCATTTGTTTTTTAGGGACTATTGGCATTAACATCAACAGCATTAAACAAAACAAACTCCTCGTCTTCGTCATCATCATTGTACATGTCACTATATCTGATTTCACTAGGCATAGGTGGATACAACCCTTCATTGCAAGCGTTCGGCGCTGATCAAATAGACACCGATCAAGATGAGCTTCCAACGACGAAAAATGACAATAAGGATTCTAACAAGAAAAGTATGTTTTTTCAGTGGTGGTATTTTGGTGTGTGTAGTGGAGCTCTTTTAGGCGTGTCGATTATGCCTAATATACAAGATTCTGTTGGTTGGGGTTTAGGGTTCGCCATGCCTACCATGGCCTTGGTGGTCTCTATGGTTATGTTTTCTTGTGGGAGCCGGTTTTACACCTATAGCCACGAGACAAGCAATGACGTTAAATCTTTGGAGAAAATCGTTCAAACCGTTAAATGTTCTTTGTCTAAATTTATCCATTCGAAAAATGATGAAAAATCCAGTCTTGCCGAGATTGAGTAAGTTCTTGATGAATTATGATTCGTCTCAACTTTGATCATTGTTACTAGTATTTTAACTCACATTCATCTCATTTATAAAAGGGTCTTCCTATTGACAGTCTTATGGGTTTTTATTGACGTGCATATAATAGTTGTATCTTTTATCATAAAAGTCAAGAAGATGAACTTTTTTTAAGAAAGGTACAATATTTTTTTTATGCAAACTAACCACAACCCTCCTGTATTTAGTATTTTTCCTTTATAAAAGTTGTAAACATTTCCGGTTATAGGGTTTCTCTCTCTACTCTCTCTCTCTACCCTCTGCTCTCTCCTTCCCCAACGGCTCTTTTTCCTGGATCCTTAGATCGGAGACTGAGCGTTTTTGAGATCGAGATCAGGGTTTTTGAGATTAAGAGTTTGAGATCGAGATTATTCCCTTCGGGTTAAAGGTCCCACTCCGGTGTATCTAACCATATTTTTTTATCTTTCTTGGGCCGGAGGTCCGTTCCACATTGGTGGATCTGGAAGCAGCCTCTCTACCTTTGAGTAGAGGTAAGGTTTGTTTACATCATACCTCCCCCGTACCGCGGCTTTGCCGGGATTGGGTTCCGTTGCCGTTGCCGTTGCCGTTGCCTTTATAAAAGTTGTAGTAAATGTATATATTTTTAATCCCCTGCTTTTAGAGTATTCGTAATATTTGTAAACAATGTACGAGTAGTATAAAGTGGTTAATTACATTCTGTTTTCAGGCTTGAAGATAAACCATTGTGTTTAAAAGGAGAAAATGAAACTGAATGTTTAGCTCATGACCAAAACTCACACAACACTACTAATCATCTGGTTGAAATCTTAAAAGTCGTGGTTCGGCTACTACCAATATGGACAACCCTGCTCATGTTTGCGGTCATTTTCCAACAACCAGCGACGTTTTTCATAAAACAAGGCATGTCAATGAAAAGAAACATAGGAGATAGCTACAAGATCCCACCAGCCACACTTCAAAGTGCAATCACAATATCCATAGTCCTTCTCATGCCATTTTACGACACAATCTTCATTCCCTTCACTCGTTTAATCTTACGCAATGAAAATGGGATCACAACAATGCAAAGGATCGCCATTGGGATGTTCCTTTCTGTCATTGCAATGATATTTGCGGCCACAGTTGAAATGAAGCGTTTGCAGTTACCATTGGAAACACTTAGTATATTCTGGCTATTGCCTCAATACATATTATTGGGGATTTCAGATATTTTTACTGTGGTTGGAATGCAAGAGTTTTTTTACAGCGCGGTCCCTCAAGGAATGAGGACAATGGGAATAGCTTTGTATACAAGTGTGTTTGGAGTCGGGAGCTTCTTGAGTGCGTTGTTGGTGTATCTAGTCGAGTATTTTACTACCTCGGAAGGGGGTAAAGGGAACTGGTTTGCCGATGATATGAACGAAGCCAGGCTTGATAAGTATTATTGGTTGTTAGCCGGTACAAGTACTTTGAGCTTGGTTTTATTTGTATTACTTTGTATATTTCAAAAGACAAGATAATTAACAACGTACCAGAACCAGGCCCAAAGGGTGGTCTAGTTGGTCAGTCTATAATTTAATCACAGGTTTACATTATAGTTTTTCGGGTTCTTG
Organism: Erigeron canadensis; assembly: GCF_010389155.1. Taxonomy (NCBI): domain Eukaryota; kingdom Viridiplantae; phylum Streptophyta; class Magnoliopsida; order Asterales; family Asteraceae; genus Erigeron; species Erigeron canadensis. Next base: position 33,507,678 of record NC_057766.1, read on the forward strand.
GAAAGAAAACATAGATGTTAAGTTGTTAGCCAAGTAATTTTAGTGTTATTGGTTTCGTCTAATCTTGCCGTGTTGTACATATTGTCATTTGGTCGTTTTTTGGATTTTGTCTAATATAGATATACGTGTAGATCTCCATTTTTCTTTCTTAAGTTAGAGGTTTTTGGTTTCAAATATGCCTTTGAGTGATTTGTGTTTGGATTTGATATTATTTTAAACTTGAAAGTGCGTTAGTAAATATACGCAAGTGAAAACGTTAAGATGGTTTGCAGATAATCATTGATTAGATTAGGTCTCAATATAATTTGGGAAATCTTTATTAAAGTTAAATTCACGAGTTTTATTGCAGTTTTCCATTTTGGGTCGTTTTTCATAATGGACACTCAAATATATCATCATATTACATTGGCATTTTTCAACATTGTTAGTTAGGAACTTATTCTGGTTGTTGACGAAATGATTTATATAGAAAAGAGACACTTTTTTAACCTGCTGAGTTATATTTTTTAAACATGTTATTATCAGAATTTTGTTACAATCTGTCATAGTAAGTCATTGGAACAAAGATGAATATATTGGAACAATTTAATACTAAGTTTACAAAATATATAGACCAGATGTATTTTTCTGTTTGACCCATTGCGCATTTAATTTTTATTTAAAAAAAACAAAATCTTCTTACGAAATCTACGTTACGCATAAAAAAAAAAAGTTCAATCATTGATTTGCTTCACAATTCACATCATGTACTAAAAAAAGTTGGTGGACCAAATCAAAGCTACTCGGCCTAGGGTAATCGGGTGCGGAAATATAAGTTGGGCTTTTGATTAACAAGAAGCCCAATCAAGCCGCACATTGGACATGAGTAGTAAAATAGGAATATATATGACACCCAAACAAACCACAATCAAAATATATACTAACCCAAATTACTCGGTCTTGGTGAAGCATCTGGTCATGAACTACAGATATGATGAATAACATTATGCCGATCTCAAACCTATTTCATGTTAGTCTACTAGGTCAAGTTCATATGGGCTTGGTTGGAGTTTATGAGCTCTAGCATGTATGATAACTATGCACGCAATTCTATATGATTGTCGATTATTCGGGGTGAAATGCAAGATACTTTTATCATCTTTCATTTTTTTTTAACGGTCCTCTTTAAGAACTCCTCGCCGGCAAGCACCTGGCCGAGTCCTAGAATGCACCTAGCTGTCGAGCTAGTTTTGACTCTTTCTAATAAGCTCTTCAAGCTAAGCTCCTTAAGCATAACACTCAAGCTAGTTGAAGAATTTTCGGATTTTTTTATTCGTGTCTTTAGAGCAGATTGAATCAGAAAGTAAGAAGTTTCAAACTTTCTATTACATATTCGTTCCAACCAGTATTTGGGTGTTTTTGCTTGAGCTGTACGAGATGAAAGTCTCATATACAGTTCTCGGAGGGGGATCACACCTATCTCAATGTGACACCCGTCAAAAAAAAAAAAAAAAAACGATTGCTTATAATAGTCTCTAACTTGACTTTCTAATTTCTTGACTAATCAGTGTGCCTACATGGTATAACGAAAGTAAAGGTGTGTGATCATTCCAATAGTTAGAATTTAGACACTCTATCTTCTTAAACGTAGACAGATATAATTATTCTATTGATATCACTATATGTCATATTCATTTATAGACATTGATAAATCTCTATGCAATACTTTGTAGTGAGTTTAAGTCTATGATCATCAAAGTGAGTTACAATAGTTACATGAGGTGAATTAATAATAATAATAATAATAATAATAATAATAATAATAATAATAATAATAATAATAATAATAAATAATAATAATAAGAAGAAGAAGAAGAAGAAGAAGAAGAAGAAGGTGTAATAAGAAATTTATCTAAGATTAATAAGATCAACATATTGTATATTGTATATAAAACACAACATATACCAAAATATGGAGGATATGTTTGGTTAGTAAGTCGGCTAGATGAAAAGGGATTTAAAATCTCATTTTAACTCATTTTTTTTTATAATAAGATAATACTATATAATCTATTATTTTAAGTAAATTAAATACAAGCAAATTAGTCATAATACAACATCAACACATGATCCTATACGCTAGCTTGAAATTCTCGGTTTAATGGGATTAGGATTCTTGTATATAATAAATTATCTATCCTAATTATAAACTATAACAAACACTTATCCCTACACTTATAAAATATATGTGACATAATGATCAAAACAAAATCTAAAACACAACTTGTGTGCTTGCTGCCGTCGAACAAAAACCAAGACATCATCACAAAATCTAATTCTCTTCAACACTTAATTATCAAAGCAATCATCCTAGAGAATTCTTGGATTTTTGGTGAGTCTAAATTAACTTTTCCTTATGTTTTAAAAAGATCTTTTATATAAAATCTATTGTTAAAATTCTTATAGTATTATATTTTATGTTATTTTGTGAGTGATCATCAATCTTGGGTAAATTACTTATCTTATCTTTTCATATATATAAATTTATCTTTATATTTATTGATATTCTATTTTAAGTAACCTATTTGATGAATATATATATATATATATATTATGATAAAATTTATAATAACTAATGAAAGACTTTTTAAGGTTAAATCAAGAACTTGAAGTATAAATCATATTAATGTTAAAAGTTTACGTATTATTTGTGGTGTAACAAATTATATAATTAAAGAAATCCAATTATGAAGGTATGGAAATCATAATAACAGATGTAAATAGGTGTTGGAAAGATTTGAAAGTTTATATATGTATATTAGTTGTAGTAGTCTTTAAAACAGTAAGTTTGAGTTATTTCAGAATCTGGACGGATTCGGTTTGTTAACTTTGAAAGGTCGTATCTTGGTCATGGAAGATGGTTAAGTCACGTTTTTGGTGTCTAAAATTAAATTCAGGAAGTCTACTTTCTGGTGGAATTGGTTTCGTATAAAAATATGAAGTTTAAGGTTATCAAACGAATTTTATAACAAAACTGCGCAAAGCTGAGTTTTCCGAACAGATTTGGGTCGACTTCAAATAGTCATATCTTGGTCAATTTTATGAACTGGAAGATTATTTTTTTCCAAAAACATTTTTAAGATCTTAAGAGTGTACAGTAAAAATTTAGATTTTTTTTTAAGCTTCGAAGGCCCTTAACTTTTATAAAACTTTTCTGCACGCAAACAGTGAATTTTCTGACTAGTATGTGATTATGGAATTTTCAAAAATAGTTAACGTACAAAATAAATTAAGTAAAAATTCATGTAAGTATATAACACTCTAAGGTTACAGTGGTTAAGATTTGAAATCTTGAATTTTTCGTTCCGTTCTAATAAAAAATAGATAAAGTTACCAAAAATTTCAGTGAATATGAACTTGTAGAAACCAATGGTATATCATTAAAACAAATACACTATATTAAGTTATGTGACTTGTAACTTAATAATACATGACAAATCAGTTGTGAATATTTTGAAAGTAGCCATATATGCATATCATCAAATGCGGGTTACAATGGACGGTTGTTGACCATGTCCATAATTGTAACTTGTACATGTTATGTTGTGTAGATTCTAGTGATCTTTTGGACTTTGCACAACTGCTTGCTGATTGAGGTGAGTTTCGTGGCCCCTTTTTATTTTATTTATTTGGGGGAAAATGATGCTCAAAACACTTTTCATTTCTTTACTAGTTGTGCCAAAACTGGTTTATTTTCTTGGACAAATACGTGTAATTATGAAATGTGTATGCTAGCTTGTTTGTGTTAATTGTATGATGCAATAGATGTCAGTTGATATCTATTGAAGACTATTTGAAATCTATCGACCAACTATATACTCCAACTGGTAGTTGTTGGTATTACAGTGTTTGATTGAGTTGTTGGCAAGTGATGTGATTGAGTTGTTGGCAGGAGTGATGGGGATTGTGTTGTTGGATAACTATGATGACATTGATCAGTATTTGGATTGCATACAAGCTGCTACATGTTTATATTTACACTATTGTCCAAACCTCATATATCATGCACAACAAATTCATTTGTATTCCTTTAAACCTACGAACTCACCAACATTATGTTGACATTTTCGAGCATTCATTTTCAGGTAATAACAATGCTTAAGGAGACTGAGTATAAGGACTTTAGGAAGACTAATAAAGAGATCCTTCATGGACTCCTAGTTGCATTTGAACATTGAATTCTATTTGCTACATCATTTGCTATTCGTTGGGCGTGTTGCCTAGTCTTATCCCGCTTTTGGGAATTACATTTATGGATTTCATTTAGTATAATTCTATTATAAATTCCATGTGCTATTGCTATATCTGTTCGTCATATCTTACGATTCCGCCTAAGATGGGGTGTGACACTCAATAAAGTCTATGATTGGTTTGAAGAGCGTCTCAAGATTCAGGCAATTGCGGATGATATAACTAGTAAATATGTTCCTTCTCATGTAAACATATTTTATTGTCTAGGGGAAATTACGCTTACCTGTTTTTTAGTACAAGTGGCTGCAGGATTTGCTATGACCTTTTGGTATCGTCCAATCGTTACTGATGCTTTTGTCTCTATTCAATACATAGTGACTGAAGCTGATTTTGGTTGGTTAATCCGATCAGTTCATCGATGGTCGGCAAGTATGATGGTCCTAATGATGATCCTACATGTATTTCGTGTATATCTCACCGGTGGATTTAAAAAACCTCGCGAATTAAAAGTCAAAAGCAAACAAAGATTTGGACATTTGGTTGTAATTCTAGGAAGATCAACATCAACGTATACATGGTTGGTAACTTTTTGGCAGAAAAGGATTAAAATACCCGATCTATAGTAATTACTAACTTCTTAATTTTTATGATTGATAAACATTATTATTACACTGTATGCAAAAGTTAAAGTGATATTCATACAATAAATTTTAGCCATCTACAACAAAGGTACAAAACTTATTGTACAGTGTACAGTTGTACAATGCAGGAATTGTTGTAGATGGTTAAAATAGAGCATAAAACAGCTCTTCTGTAATATGTTAAAATAAGACTCGTATTCTGTTTATTTATAGTTATTAATTTATTATTAGGGTTAAGTGCATCAAAATGTAGATAACTAAGATCGAAAAGTTATAATATGCACGAACTATCAAAATCTATATTGTATGCACGAACTTTGTAATAATGTTCAAATCATGTAACTAACTATGACTGACCAATCAAAAACTTACACGTGACAGTTAATAGGAGGTGCCACATATATCATGTTACATGATATGAACATTTTTACTAAGTTCGTAAATAAAAAAAAAGGTTTTGATAGTTGATGCATACTATAACTTTTCGATCTTAGTTACATATATTTTGGTGCACTTATTCCTTATTATTATTACTTCAAATTAGGGCATCTTCAATAATGTGTTACCAAGTTTTTTTGTAAGGCTTTTTAGTCATTAAAAAAACTTTTGCATAAACCTTTTCTTATTGGAGTGAAAATATCTTTATATATAGGTTGATGTTCTTCAAGTCATTGAAAAAATTTAACACCCGTACTCTATTTTGTTTTGCGATTAAAAATTATTTATAAAACTTTTTTTAAAGTTTTTTCCATTAACGCAAAGACTTGATTAATAACCTTTAAATAAAGATCTTTTAGGATTTCACCATTGTATATGCTCTTACTACTAGTAAACAGTAGTATTTAAAAAGTTTGACTTTTACTCCTCCAGTTCCATATTATATCCGACTTTGATTTGTCAACTTTTTACTTTTAATCATAAATATCTTTGTTTGTGTAATATAGTAGTTGGTGAAATTTATATTAATGAAAATGAAATTTAATCCGTCCATACTTTTTTATATGAAGGGTTATATATTACATACACATATTTACGGTCAAAGTAAAAAACAAAGAGTTTACAAGTTAAAACTGAACATTTAATATGAGACTAAAGATGATAGTTTTCCTGTAATAGTGTAGTTTAACATAAAACATTTATAATCATTTATCACAACAAGAAGAGATAATGCATGTCACATCGAAAGTGTGTGTTCATATGTGGAGTTATTGAGAAAAATGAGGTGCATCCGAAATCGATGCGAAGTGGACTCTGGTCCTAGTTATGAAAGTCATCAATGGGAATGAAAATAAATGTATATAAAACGCACTCTATCAGAATGGGAATGGGTCTAGTAGTATGAATTGAAGTGTGTGATATTGTTACATTATAAGTTGTGATAGTGGTTAAAAATAAAATACTTTAAATACTTTATATTTAGGTTTCTAGACATGAATAGATAAATATTTTACGGTTTAATCAAGAGTAAGACACTTTTAAAATAATTGTTTTATACTAATACCCTAATCAACTTCGAAATAACTATTAGTGGAGTCAAGTGTCCATACTTGATCTAATTAAAACTCGACCTGAAAATTCAAGTCTAGCTTAAGGGTTTCTACCTATCAACCAAATTATTTTTATGACAGGTCCGGGTCGGGTTGTACTCACCAACCCAAATAATCTTTTTAATTTGACTCCCTTGAACCAAAACCAACCTATTTGACCTAGCAACCCGACAACCCACTTAACCCAAAAAACAATCCATTTGATACAAAACTAACCTTGTTTATATTGTCAACTCGCTTTAGTTAAGTCGATTTGAGTTGACATTTCTAACCTGAAGCTTTTAGTGAATCAGTTTTTCAACTCTAACCCGACACGAGATGATTAGATTGACATCCCTAATAGTTACTTATATATAGAGATTTCAAATCTAAAGGGGAAGGGTGTAGTCGGTTTGTTTTATCGGCAAAAATCATCGGCAAGCATTGGATCATCGGCTACACAATAGCACGTGTATCGGCTAGTTTTGGCAAGTTTAATCGGCAAGCATTGGCAAGATACATCGGCTAGTTTTGGACAATGAAAATGAACGTTGGGCAAGGCCACATGGCCACTTTTGGCTGCCAAAAGGCATGTGGGAGCGTGAATTTGTTTTTTATATATATATATATTCCCCCCCCCCCCCCCTCAACTTATAAATATATACAACTTTTTCAAATATAATTAAACAAAACACATTTTATTCTTATTAAAAACACATAGTTAAAAAAGACAATAGATGATAAAAACACGAAATACACTGCGTACGATTACTCATCATCATCATCTTTAATTGACATACTTCCCAAGCCATGGTAAGTGTAATCGTTGAGCCACCACTTGTCGTGTTGCGGACATTTGACATCCCACGTGGTTTTGTTTTCCCCGCAATTGTCGTGGAACGATTCGACCCAAGTGCATTAGTCACCCAACGTGTGACCAGCCTTAAAAACATCATCGACCACACTCTTGAAGTTGTTGATCTCCCCCTGTAGAAACGAAGAATAGTGCTCTTCGTGCTTCGAAACGTTGCGGCGTGACACTTGTATTGCCTCTACCTTTTGCTAGCATTTTCGTCTTTTCTCCCTCAGGTATCCCATGACCCTAGAGAGTTCAGTTTGAAGGAGGGTGTCCTCTTTGATATCAGCCATGATTCGTGTCTTCATTTCATCTTCGGTCAGACGAGGTCAGTGAACATTCTTTTTTGATGACGAGGATGCCATTTAGTTAGAAAGAATGAGTTTTTAGAATGATGAAAATATAAGATGAAACTGAATTGAATTGAGCTCTGTGTTTGTAGTTATAGAGTGACAATACAACTAGCCGTTCAGATACTGAAAGTGTAAATGTATTTGAATTTTTAGCCATTTGAGGGACTGAAAGTGTAAATATTTTGAGTTCTGCCGTTGGAGGGACTAACTGTGTAAATATTTTGAATTTTGAACGTTGGAGAGCGTGTTGTAGTTTCTCTTAGAATACTGGGTCCTCCATCTGGAACATTATCTCAAAACACAAACTTTTATTATAATACTAAAAAATGTCTTCTTCATCAAATAAAATGACTGTTGATCAAGTGCATGAGGGTATCATGGTTGATAGCCTCGACCACCAAAGGGTCAAAGAGGAACTTATGGTTATTATGCGAAAACTTAATGCGAAGAAACAATGGTGTTGAAAAGAAATCGATTATATACAAACCATGTATTATACTGATCTTGAGTGTCAATACTTTACTTATTTGCATGGGAAGATCGATAAGATTACAATTGCTGTGCAACAAATTGCTTCTGCAGTCATGACTTTGGACCATCTAATCATATGGGCAAAAGCAATGAATAATTTCCGTTCTTGAATTGTTTAGAAACACTTCTATGTTGTATGTTTCTCTTTAATAAGTTTGTAATGTTTTTAAATTATGAATAAATTTCCGTTGTTATTAAATGGCCAACTAGACATCTTTTATTAAAATACTTAAAGACATTACATAGTCCATAACACTAAAACACACTTAATTAAAATAGTAAAACACACTTCATAATTCAACTCAATTAAAAACCAACTATCATAAGCTCACTCAAGCAGTGCTCGTAACTGAAACGCCTCCCAAGTTTCTCACGGTACTTCTGATGCGCCGTTGCATTCAACAACTCATTAGAGACATTCCCCTCTGCATTCAAGCTTATACATATTGCCTCAAAGTGCTTACAGGTGTGAATAATTATCCTAAAATGACATTCTAGTTGATGTTTGCTCCTTGGAACTCCAGTCGTGTCTCTGTTGAACATTTCATTGATGTTGTGCCACATGGTTGAAGTTGAGTTAGCCATTTCACATCTACCGGTCAAAGGGTCAAGCCTCCTCAAAAACCAACACCTCGTCAACAAAACATCCTCTGCTTCAGTCCACTGATGATGCGCCATTTGGTTATGATGAATGAAATGATTTGATAAAGATACAAGGATTTGAGATAATATTGTTGGAAGGTATGTATGTATAGAGGTTGGAAAAAGAAAAAAAAAACGTTCAGACGCTCTTAACATTCGAATTTCACTAAAAAAAATGGTCACTTCATACGCTCCCTACGTTCACTAACATCGGCCAAAACTAGCCATATGTTTTATTTATTTGTAAAGTCAATGAAAGTTTAGGGGTAGTTTTGGTAACTTTTTTTTTTTCAAATAATTGGCAAAAACACACAACACTATCACTTTTTGCTAGTTTTTTGCAACGCCGCGTGTCGATTTGTCATTGGCCAAAATTTGTCAATTTGCCAATCTTTTGGCATTACACCCTTGTCCCTAAATATCTTTGTAAAAAAAATCATATCCGATTACCAGACTATGTCTGTCGTTACATGATGATGTACCATAATATTTTTGTTGCATTGTGAGTGACTTTTTTGTCGTAAAAAAATCAAATGCCCATGGACAAGATAGTAAATAAAAGTTCCATATCATATACAAAAATTATTACAAGGAATTGACTTATCTCACCGTTAGATGATGAGCCTCTCTGGATCCACATGTACAGCTCTTCGATAGGAACACATCCCCACCACACCTGTCCACAATCACATGAACTATTGAACCATGGTCACATGCTGGTGCCTTATTTGGTTTGTAAAATCACGAAATTAACCCCTCCGCCCATATAAAACCGCGTGTCATTCACCGTGATTAGTGGCAGCCTTTGAGCCAGATATCGTTATATTTACTCTTCACGCTCCCCCGCGTTTTCCATCTATTAAAAATAGAGAGAAATAATAATTTTGTCATCTATATAACATTACTGAGTTAAAAGTTACCTTTCAAAAAAAAAAAAACTTTACGAGGAAATATTATTTTATTTATTTTTGAATGTTATTTACCTTTCAAAGTAGCATGCATGGAGTTAAAATCATGTTATTTTTTAGGGAAACGCTAAATACAGTTTTTATGGCTGTATTTAACATGCATAACAAAACTTGTACCTTCCATATTAAAAGTTCGTCCCATGATTTTCATGGTAAATGTACAAACGATTTATGCACTTTAAACACAGCCCTAAAAGCTGTATTTAGCAGACCTTTATTTTTTATGATAGATTTTAGGTTTAAAATTACAAATTTTATAAAGTTTGTCATGGTCTCCTTAGCTGCACTTAATATGTATAAATAATTTATTTTTTTCGTATCAAAAGTGACCCTTTTAATTTTATGATAGGTATATAATTACTATTTTTTATATTTTAACTACAACTTCGTTTAATAAAATTCATTTAAAATTGTTAGTACAATTTGATTCCGTTAAAACTATGGTCTAGATATCCGTACCCACAATGACAGTTAATAGCTCTAAAAGATTAACTTAAACTGCCACATTTCTTTAAAAAGTAAGGCAATGTAATACTCGTATATTCAAAAACGATGATAATAGTGTCAGTAAGTCAAATAAAATATTAGGATATACCGTTTCCCCTAATTAATAGAAGTCGTTCATTCTCGTAAACGTAACATCTTTCTTTCGTGGTCATTATTATAAGAAAAATACGTCAAACGTGGCTTTTAAATTTATAGAGTAGTTTATAGTTAAATTATTATAAAAAAAACTAATTTTATAATAAACATATTATAGTTTCATTCACCATCTCTTTAGACTATGTTGTAAGAATGGAACTAAAATAAATTAGATTTAACAAGTTAATCTAAGTCTTTGGTCTTAAATCAAGTGGTACCTTGATGGTTGGATAACAAGGCTTGGTGGTAACACAAGATCTTGATTTCCAATCTCATAAGAGAGTTTTCTCATAAATATCGAGAATTGAGTTTTTTCATAAATTGATAATTTACAATTAAAATATAATGTAATGATACCACCAATGACACAATAATAGTACATTGACTTGTCTGTTATTCAAAAGAAACCATTTTAAAATTGAAAAATGGAAGAAACAAAAATAACAACAATAATATAATCATTGATAGAAACATTAAAACCCATCATCACACCATTTCATTTCTTTAGCTCATCATATCTTCCACTCATTCTCAAACCATGAAACAAATCACTCTAAAATCACTCACATTACTAACAATCTTTTTCATTTCCCTCACCATTACATCTTCACAACCTCTCACGACCACATTCTACCAAAAAACATGTCCAAGATTCGAACAAATCATGCAAGACACAACTACAAACAAACAAATAAATTCCCCGACAACCGCCGGAGCCGCCTTACGTCTCTTCTTTCATGATTGTTTAGTCGAAGGATGCGACGCATCCATCCTCATTTCCTCAACCCCATTCAACAAAGCCGAACGTGACGCAGATATCAACCTCTCACTCCCAGGAGACGGTTTTGACGTTGTTGTACGTGCCAAAACCGCTCTTGAACTGGCCTGCCCTGGCGTTGTTTCATGCGCGGACATTTTAGCTGTCGCGGCAAGAAACTTAGTCGTCATGATGGGCGGGCCAGTTTACAAAGTTTATCTTGGAAGACGTGACGGGAAAATGTCACGTGCTTCACGTGCTCAAAATGTCTTGCCAACACCACACATGTCCATGAACAGAATAATCACGATATTTAAATCTATTGGTTTTTCTGTTCAGGAAATGGTGGCATTGACTGGAGCACATACTATTGGATTTTCACATTGTAGTGAAATAAGTAATGATATATATAATTACAGTAATACGACACAATATGATCCTTCTTATAATCCTAAGTACGCGTCAGGGTTAAGGAACGCGTGTAAGGATTATAAGAAAAATCCTTCGTTGTCGGTTTTTAATGATATAATGACACCAAGGAACTTTGATAATTCGTATTATAAGAATTTGCCTAAAGGATTAGGTGTTTTGAGATCGGATCGAGCTATGATGATGGATCCAAGGACAAGGCCTTTTGTCGAGCTATATGCAAGAGATCAGAAGGCGTTTTTTGAAGCATTTGGTCGAGCCATTGAGAAGTTGAGTTTTCATGGTGTGAAAACTGGCCGAAATGGTGAGATCCGGCGTAGATGTGATTCTTTTAACTAAGTTAATTAGATCTGTTGATTCTTATGTTATTTTTGTTTTTGGAATGATAAAAAGATGATATAAATTTTGTATACTTTGAAATAACTTCTTTTTTTTTTTCTTTCTTGTTTCCATTATTAATCAAGAGTGCTTTTTGGAGTTGTTATTGTGCTTTTTGGACTTGTTAGTGGAGTAGGATATGTTTGGCTTTAGTGGTAGCAAAGTCAATGATTTTGATCTGGGTATAAAGAATGCATGAAAAGGGCTAGTAGTGAATAGTTTCGGGTGGCTTTAAACAATTTCTGGTGGATTTTGTGGTAGTTACAGGCGGTTTCTAGCAGTCGTCACTGCTTTCTTGAGCGGTGGTCGACTATGGTGTGTAAAAATGAAATGAGATTGATGAGTTACATTATTAGGGGAAGTATAATTGTACCACCACAAATATAGATTTACCGCATATGAAACACTGACTTATTGTATGCTGAAAATCTTATATTTTGTGGTAAATTAATAAGAAACAGTGGTTCAATTATCATTTCTCTTGTTATAAATATTATATATGGAATGGATGTTCATATATTGAATGGTAATTATTTTTATGATTAGGAGATTATTTTTTTAAAAAATACTCCAGCTTATAACTATATATACCAAATGAATAAAATATTATTCTCCATTCTTCTCTATCTTTTGTTCTTGTTTATTGTTCTTTATTGGGACGAGGTAATGAACATTCGTATTTTTATTTTTTTAACATTTTTAGTCCCAGCACATATGATAATAAAAGGTTTTCTTTCACATGTAAACATCACATCGTTTCCATTCAAAGTCGCACCTTTTTCTGCTATGTAAGGCTACTCCCAATAATTATGAGATGAAAATTGCTCAGTTTTGCTATATTAGCATCATACCAGCACTTCTAATCTAATGTGATAATCTCTCTCCTTAAGGTTCCTAACACTAATTATTTATAAACAACTGTCAAGTGACAGCCTCCCCTTTGCTTTTAAAAAAAATCAAACGTAACGTAAAATAAAATAATTCAAACAAATAACTTCACTGTAAAACAAAGAATGAAAATTATGTAGCAATAACAATTAATCAAAAAACTTCTCTCACAAAGATCTTTGCTCTTTATAGTTTATATATTCAATTTTTCTTCTTTATTTTCAAATAATTGGTTTTTAAATTCAAGCTCCCAATCATCCTTAAAGATTCTAAATATCAAATATTTCTTTGAAGATTTAGATTAATTAAAGCTAAGGGATACTTCTTATTCATAACTTTACGATTTTTTCTCTATTCTTATTTTTAGATTTTTGATATAGGGTTTTAATCTGATTTTCGACTTTGAAGACGTGTTTCATTTTTTGCCAGAAGGATTTACGCTCGAAAAACCTCTATCACAACCACTCGATCAAAAAACAGGTATTTTCAACTTTCAATTTAAGGTTTTAATCTGATTTTTTGGTGATTTGGTAGATTAATAATTATATTTTGATTTATCTATAAATCTTGACAACGGTGTTTTATATATTTTGATTTGTGTATATCTAAAAAATCGGGTTTTCTAAAAATCAATGGTGGTACCTTTCTGCTGATGAGCACGTAACTAAAACTTTGTGTCTTTTACCATTACATTGGTGATAATTCTTTTTACACATCATTATATAAAAAGTTTGTATATTATCAATGTAGGGAAGAATAATCCAAGCCACTGCAAATGGAACCTCCTGATTGGTCAGTTTGATGTGTTGCTGTAGGAAGGAAATGGTTGGCGTTGTCATGTTATAGTCTTTCATATAATCTGGTCTTATTCCATTTCGGGTCTCCTACTAATTTTAAATTTAGGATATTTTTAATTTATTTTACATATATAGCTCTTTTGGTCTTTGATAAAAAATAAATTTAATGTAGGGTTGTGGTTTGTAAACTCAGCCAACGAATAATCAATAGGGTCATGGACAGTCAGCCATTTTTCAAACTAGCTAAATTCCAGATATATAGCAGCAACCGAACATTGATCAAAAAGAGGTGTTATTTTGTTTCTTCAAAGATGGTAAAAACCGGACAAAGTGAGGATTAATGTTTCCAAGGGTCAATTTGTGGCGGGTGGGCATGCGGTTAACAAAAAGTCTTGAGAACATAATCTTTAGTTTAGTTAGTGCAATTTTATGATATCTCAGAAGTTTTGGAGTAGATTGTGGTGGTTAGAAGTTTGTCGATCTCTTTCATCTTAACACAAGTTTCTTATATAATCCAGGGCGATATATTTTGCAGTGTATTCGAATACCAACCATGAAAGCAAGTTGATTATCCAATCATGCAACCAGTAGGTTCATCAAGGTACGTAGTATTTCTCTTTTGAACAACCTTCTGGCAAGGCTTTGGAACTTTCATGTAATAAAATCAGGTCTATAACCTCTTCCTATTTATTCGTAGACATGGTGCTTTGTTTAATGGATCAGAAAAAAGAGGCCGGGGACTGAGATTTCTTAATTAAACATGGACAATGAGACACTACCCAGTTATCTTAATTGGAGTGTCGTAAAGGTGTATATTGATTCTTTTTTTTTAAATGTAGCGTGTTGATTACTTATAATAGGTATGGAATGTGTATGGGTTAGTATAAAAAACCCGGTAACACTTTATTGCCAACTGCCAAGTGATTAAGGTTTTCAATACATAATTTCAATCTGCACAATGAAAGAGTTATTGCCCAATGAAAGAGTTATTTAAAATTGCCTTGCAGAAAAGTGTTGTTTAAAACTTTATGTTTGAGCTGTCTATACATATAGTAATTCCTTAATATGATTAGAAAGAACAGTTTCATATCTTGAAACAAAAGAAACTGTTTGGAGGCCAACTAAAATAGCATTTTGTCGTATATGCATTCATGATGATACTAAATATAAATGTATGATTAACTCTTTCAGTTTGCTGTGCTTATGAGGAGTTGAAGATAGCTTGGGAAATGAAACATTGGGCAGATGTTTTGTGTGGTTTTATCTGTTTTAAGGTTTTGCAGGTTTGGAAGTATAAGGACTGTTGCAAAGGAAGCGTATTTTGTGATGAACTTGATGAAAAGATAAATTTTGGCAAAGCGATGGAAGAAGAGTCAAAGACTTCATGGGGCATGGGTCTTGCCATTAGTGAGTCGGCGGCTTCGTTTATTAAGAAAAAATGTTCCGGTCAAAATATCAAATTCTTCCGCCATCTGCTTCGAATTGCAAATTTTGTGCTATGAAAAGGAATGACCATACTCGTGCGATTGAAATGATCCAAAAGGAATGACCATACATGTGAAAAGTAAGTAAACTGCAAGTCAGCTAACTAGTAACTAACATACATAAAACTGAACTAACCGACTTGTAACTAATTTTGTCGAATATAGGCTACATTATGTTACAATTCTTCACTCAAAGTAACAAAAGTTGTTAAAAACTGGAACATGCCCATTCATACGTGCGTCTCAGTGTCTGGGCTCACTCCGGCTTTACATCATGAGTCTCACCCTGCCTTTGGGGCGTTTCACCTTCTCTCCCACACGTGTAGTATGTCATCAAAGGCGGCTTAAAAACGTGAAGGGGGTGACCAGGTGACAAGTCCCATGTTTTGGGTTTAGGCTGTTTCATAAATTTCGTTCTGTTACTTTTGAAAAGTTAAGACAATTTCTTATAACCCGTGTATTTGGCCCAACAGTTTTTAGTATCAACGGGCTACACCAGTGAACCATTTCTTTTCTTTCGTTGAGAAGGCACTCAGTGTGAAGGAATATTGCTGGAAGTCATCAGTTTATTTTATAGATTGTATATAAGAAAACAAGGGATCAATTTATAGTTGGCTAGATTCTGGTTAAAGAGTAGTTCTAGGCAATGTATGGCACTGGCAACTCTAAACATAAGATCTTAAAGCAGAACTTGTCAACAAGACTGGGCTCATTAACCAAACAATCCAAAACTATTCTCAGGATATCATTTTAACAAGTATTGTTTATTATTCTAGTTTTTGAGACCACTCCAACGTGTCGAACCGGTTTAAGTGGTAGAGCGGCCAGCTCAATATCCCAACTGATCTTTAAAACATGGGGTAATAGATCATTGGCTCTTGATCAACCCATTGTATGATTTAGTCGCGAAATGAGTAGCAAATTGTAGAGGTTAAGATGTTAAATTTATACCCCATGTGATCGCATACCAAGTAATTTTAGATTTTGAAGCACACAGTATAAGAAAACATACAAGAAACACCCGCTCAAAACTATTTCTAATGATTTGATGACGGTTATACACAAGACCATCCAGAAACTTGCTGTTTCCTTGTTTAGGCACTTTGTTACTATCCAAGTCTAACTATTAACAGTAGTAGTGTGTTGTACTATAACTTTGAATGTATATTAAGTATATAGCATAAGATTATGCAGAACAAGGGGTCATGCATTTTATTTGACAATTGACAGTTGTAGTATTGTAGTAGTAATGTAGTATTATGGCAAGCAACAATCTTTAATACCGAAAATTTCAGTCTTTTAATAGCTCTGCAGAACACATTATAGGCTAGCCAAATACAACATTAAAACTGGATCTTGTGGATCAAATGATAACTCTACATATCTTCCATAACTAAAAAAACATCTTGAAAAATAGTATCAGTAAGAAATTTAAGATACCTCGACTATAAGGATGAGGACACCCTTGATTCATCATTTTTGAGGAATAAACAAATGAAATCGAATATTTAGTTGGCATCTTCATCCTCAAAGCTCAAATTTAGTGCTTGTAACTTGAATCCAGAGCTCTGTATGATCTCAACCAAATTAGAAGCCACTCCAGTAGCTTGCACTGTCGTTTTCTTCTTTAGCTAAATCAAAACAAAACAACATTCGGTAATATTTTATTCAACATGTTGTCCCATTGAATAACAGAAAACATAAGTAATTCATTAAACCAGCTCACCTCGACACTTGCAATACCCTCATGAACTTGGACTCTTAAGTCTGAGATGCCATCCGTCTCCTGAAATGAAGAAAGGAACACATATATGCATGACATCAGATCATGTGATAAGAACTGGAAGTAAATTGAACTTAAAACAGTGAATTGTGATGATTTCAACTTGTAGTCAAGAGGTTGGTAACTCTCCCAAAGGTGTCCAATCGGTCTTTGTATATCTTATTCAAAATTAAACACGCTTTCACTCCTATTCCTAACCCTTATCTATAAACAAACAAGAATAAATAATATCAAAACCCCTAGTCGACTCAATATGAAAATTCCCTACTTTAACGCAAATGCTTATCAGAAAACGATAAACAAATATAACGGATGAGGTTTTCCATTTTAAGGTCACCCGGGGAAGGCAAATTCTTTTCGTTACTCATATGTATGCAGCCTAACCGGGGCATTTGTGGCTAATTCCGTACCTTTCCCTGGCCACCCCAAGATTGTACCTAGCAGGTTACGAACCAGAGATGTCTTGTAAAGATGTCAAGATGTTGTCCTCTAAACCATCTTGGAGATGGTATTATATCTTAATCTAAATATATAGAAATTTAGTTTTATATAAATCCTAAACCAACTTCTCATTGTCCTCTATTCACATAGTCTGTGTACTTTCTTTTTATAAACCCATTTCTTTCTTGCATCTGGAACAAACCTTGAGATGGTTTTTCAGTAGCAAATGGATGTAGTTCCTAAACAATTAGCATACTTAGAAAACACTCGGTATCTAATGTTGAAACTATTAGCAAGCCTCTAACTACGATTGCCATCAATGCACAAGACTTAATTTATATCAAGTCACGTACTGGTTTCCAGATATTAAATTTATCCGCCATTATATTTATACCCATGAAAAACTACATCAACTTACTATATGTACGAAACTGAAAGCAAGTTATATTTACCTCTAAAGCACTTGTCACGGAAGGAATAGCCCCTTCACTCATTGTTCCCTCAGCCTCCATATAAAAAAACAAACATCAAATATCGTTAGTATTTCAAAACAAATCCGGTTAAGATACACAAACTTTTATTATAGCTCAATGGTAAAATGGTCAAAAGGAGAGGAATCCCTGTTCAAGCTACTCAGGGAAAGTCAGGTTTTGGCTCTGATGTACACGATACCGGTATTTCCATGGCAAACAGGACACGTTACCACTAGGTCACCTTGGAGATGGTTTTCATAGCTTAAAAATCCAAAAGAACTAAGCTGTATGACAATAAAGATGACAACTTTACAAATACCCAACTCATCTTTCTCCTTTATCCACAAAATCAAGTCAAAAACTATACTTCCAAACGAGATACATTGTTCTATTTTCTAAAATTCTCTCTTAGGACTTAAATCAAACACTTGCTGTGCATTAAAAACTAACCTGAAAAAACATGGTAAGGATATCAGAAGGTGAAACTGGAACAGAAACAGTGGGCTCAGGCTCAGGCTCAGCTTCCCCTTGGTCAGGAATCACTGTTGTTTCTTCTTCAGTGGCAGAAAAAGCTCTTATCTTGATAAATCTTTTTAGTGTTAATGGTGAGTTAGGATAAGAATTAGGAATGCCAATGCAAGAATTATGGGCTGACTGTTTTCTGTTAATAGCTAATGAATTGGAGAAAATGGTTTTTGGGTTTTTGTGGGATTTGTAAACTGTGTAACATGTGATTGTTGGTGATGATGATGCAGAAAAAGTTGCCATTTTTGTTGTGTTTTTTAGAGTTTTCAAGATTGAATTTTAACGGAGAAATGTGGCTATGGTTGAGAAGATGAGCTGAAGTTGTATTGCCCTATCCAAACCAAAGTTATCATCAATTTCTTTTACACTTTATTTTCGAGTTTTATAAAAAATCGATAAGATTAGATATGGAAGGTAAAAGAAAAGAAACTTCTAAGTTTAAAAAAAATCAAAGAAATGACAAGAAAAGAAATATTTAATTGCATTGTTAAGTTTAAATAAAAGGAAAGAAAAGAAAAATGATATTGTATAATTTTACACATATAATCTTTGAAAAATGAGTATTTGATGTAAATTTAAAGATCGAGTGGTAATTTCACATATTAATCATTTCTTTTCCATCACAATCATGTTAAAATTAACAAGAAAACTTTATGACTTAAAAGTCTTAAGTTTTCGGTGTTTTCCTATCTTTTTGTTTATAAAGAAAACTCAAGAATGAAAATTTAAAATAATTTCCTATCATTCCTTTTCTTATCCTATGAGAAAAAAAAAACACTCAAGAATGTAGTGTTAATATTTAGTCGTGATACGACATGAGGAGCTCGTTGTATAATGATAAAATCTTCTCTAAGTAAAATAAAACAGGTATTATAGTAAAACAAATAAAACAATAAGTTTCTATTTACTGAAAATCACCGTGCGTCATAAAGTCATCAAGCATCAATTGCCTCGTAAATCTTCGTGCATTAATTTAACCATGATCTAATTGTTAAAATCTTGTCTTGTTTGTTTTACTTTAATACTTGTTTTACAATATCCAACATCTGTATATACTTTAGCCAACAAAATATAAATCATGGGTCGATATAAGTATTTATATAAAAAAAAAATCCATTCATAGAAATCAAACTTAAACCTCAAATAAAACCGAAAATGTCTCAAACTAATTAGATTGAATATCATTAGCTATAACCAATCAATTATCCTAATTAAATCACCACATATCTAAAAAATAATCACCTAAATAATGGCTTTTTAAGACTTAAATTAACAAAACCATATAGTACTTTTACTCTTTTATAAAACAAATTATACATCCTTTCTTTTAACTTTTTAATAAATAAATACCTAAAATATTCTTACTAATATTTTCAACAATATTCATAAGCAAATTTGATACCCAACAGAAAGTGAAAGTGACTCTCAATGTCGTATTTTATGGGTTTTGGGTTTCAATACCTTCTTTGATGGTGTATGGGGTTGATAAGTAGACAGTCTTACCCCTACCAAAGGTAGAGAGACTGTTTACAGGTTATACCAAAGGTAGAAAATGACCTTCAGTCTTGCTCGGCATGAAGATTGAATCTAATAAAATAAATTTATAATATCTACCTTTTAATTTCTAAAATTACTACACTATATCTTTTACATCAATAATCTACATTACTTGCTACACTATTCCTTTTATTGCCCAACCATTTATTCATTATGCAATAAATATCAAAAAGTTAGTATGAAAGGAGTTATATACTAAGTTTAGGTAAATAGCAATTGCATACTCACTTTTTTTTTAATTTGTTTTGTAAGAACCATGAGAACTCTTAACTTATATGTTTGTTCACATGTTTTTTTTTGTTCATTCACATATGAAATGATATAAAAATGTATGTTGTAAAAGAAAATTTTTGAAAATACCTTCAAAGTAGCCTTTCGTGAACATGTGAATGAATTTGTTAACGTTTTCTGTTCACATGTGACAAATGACTATATATAAGATTTTGAAAAAAAATTTATTTTACAACATATATTTTTAGAACGTTTCACATGTGAATGAAAAAAAAAACACGTGATCTAATATAAAATTTAAGAGTTCTCACGGTTATTACAAAAAAATGGATTCTTAAAATAAGGGTCCCCTATATAAAATATATATATATAATAAGACAAATCTTAAAATAAACAATATGTTTTTCTTAGTGTATCATGAAAATAATTATGCATCAATATATCTACTTGTGTTTTCTGAATAGTGATGCATCAACTTTATTATGATCCAAAAATCAAAATGTTGTCTTATACGAGAATGTTTTACTTTTACATTTGTTTTACAATAGTCAAACCCCTAGATATACATGTCTTTTAGTAACTATTACGAGTAGATTGTAGCTTATGAGTGTTAAGTGGTGTAAAATAATTAATATATTATAATTTAAAAAATGTATGATTACCTATATAAGTTATTTTTCCATAAGCTACAAACCATTTTCAAAAGCTTATTTAAATAACTCATAGAGTTCATGAAAAGCCAAGGCTATCACAATTTTTGACTAATAACTGCTATTAATGTATTCATTTACGGTTTGGAAACTACAAACAGAGCAAGCAAACAAAATTTGCTGTCTAGTTTGTTAAAATATAGAGTAAATTACACTTTTCGTCCCTAATGTTGACATATTTTTTACTTTTGATCCCTAAACTTTAAAAATTACAATTTTGACCCAAAGTTGGCCAATTTTTTCAATAATCGTCCTCTGGCCTTACGACGTTAAAAAATAGCCGTTAACGTACGCACGTGCTAGACACGTGAGGGCAATAATGTCATTTCACTTTACACCGAGGGATGAAAAGTGAAAAATTAGTTACTTAAGGGACAAAAAGTGGAAAAATAGCTACTTGAGGGACGAAAAATAAAAATCATACAAATAAACTTATTCTTCCATTCTTTCTTTTCCGATCATCTTCTCCGATCATTTTTACCGATGGAATTTTCCGACTATGAATCCAAATCTATACCACAAACAAAATCATTTACTCAAATTCATGACATTCAAAACACAACCAATCAAACAAATTATAGTTTAAACATGTCAGTCATCTTTTTTTTTCTTTTCTAAATTTTGATTTTAACTGAAAGGAAGACGGTGGATGGTGGTGATTCTAGGTGGCGGCGGTTGGTTGGTGGTGAATGTAGACGGCGGTGGTTGAAGGTGACTGTAGATGGCGGTGTTTGGTGGTACTTGTAAGCGGTGGTGGCTGGTGGTGATTGTAGGCGGTGGTGGTTGGTGTTGATTGTAGTGGCGGTGGCTGGTGGTAATTATAGGCGGCGATGGCTGTGGGTGGCAGTTGCTCGTGGTGGTTATAGACGGCGGTGGCTGGTAGCGAGGCTGTTGGTGGTGGTTATTAGGTGGTGGTGATTGTAGAGGCTTGGGGGTAAAAGGAAAATAAATGTCTAGTCGGAAAATTTCATTGGAAAAGATGATCGGAAAAGAAAGAATGGAAGAATAAATTTATTTGTATGATTTTCATTTTTCGTCCCTCAAGTAGCTATTTTTTCACTTTTCGTCCTTCAAGTAGCTATTTTTTCACTTTTCGCCCCTCGGTGTAAGGTGAAATGACATTAGTGCCCTCACGTGTCTAGCACGTGCGCACATTAACGGCCATTTTTTAACGTCGTAAGGCTAAAGGACGATTATTGAAAAAATTGGCCAACTTTAGGGTCAAAATTGTAATTTTTAAAGTTTAGGGATCAAAAATGAAAAACGTGCCAACTTCAGGGACGAAAAGTGTAATTTGCTCTAAAATATATACTCTACAACTTTTACAAACCTATAAATACTATGAACAAAATATTTTAGTCTTGTAATTGTATAATATGATATAATCAATAATAGACCGCAAAACAGTTTATAATCACAAATAATACATAGATAAACATGAATTTATACTCAATCAAATTAAATTGTTGTTTTATAAACTAAAGATCATATTTGATTTAAAAAAAAGAATATAAGAAATAACTTTTTCATATATAAGCATTTTTTTTACAGTTGCAGATTAAATATCACAATGAATAATATAAACTATGTTATTTTAACTGGGTTCAGTGGTTCACGCTAGAGAGCTCTCTCACCCAGTATCTAATATGAGAAAAAACGCTCTAATAATCCGTTCAAAAGCACGACAATATATTAAAAGGAAACCTTGCCCCTTATATTCAAATCTAAGTCTCCCTGAATTCATATCCTCATAGGAAAACTTCCTTACCGTTGGGATATTAACTCGTTGATTGATAATTTCAAAGTATTCTATATACATTAAGAAGTTTCAAAGTATTCTATATACATTAAGAAGTACTAAAAATATAATTTAAAAGTGTTAGGTCCAGCTTACTGATAAACTAGAGCGTCTCCAGTTGAATCTGGAGACAAGAAGATTTGTCCAGAAATAATAGAAGTCCAGTGGCCGGTGTACAATTGATGTCACTGGAGCTTCACTCCAGTTGAGATCTGATCAAGAACTGAAGACATTCCAGTTGAAGTCAAAGACAACAAATGAAAGATAGGAAACATTTGTGGCAGCGAAGCCCATTAAGTGTTTTACTCGGATCAAGACTAGAGAAGCATTAGTGTAAAAGTTTTACACTGATTATGAAGAAGACCTTTTTGTTTACAAAAAAACAAGTTGGATAAAGTGACTTTATGTCTAACTTTATCATGCATTTTGAAGGAATTTATTACACTTCCTTAAATGCTCTCAACCATATTTGTATGGCAAGGTTGATATCCAAATGCTTTGCCTATAAACAGAGGTCTTTGCATAACCAATAAAACACTTTGCATTCTTAGACGTTTGCATTCTTGGTGAACTTGTGCAATATTCTCTCAATCGCAAAAAAGAATATTTCACAACTTTAAGTGTTTCGATTGTTAAGAGAATTTCCAAGTATAGATCAGTTGTATTTCATAGGTTGTTTACATTATTGTATTATCTTGGTTCCGCAACAACCTTGTAATTTATTTGACATTAATAAATAAATTACACTTGAAAATTACATATTCTCTCACCAAATTTACTTTACAAGTACTTTATATTTGAATTGTCTTTATTTATTTACTTTTGTCATCTTAATATGTAATCTTCCATATTAACGTGGTATACTGTTCACTGCAACTGGTCGTCTCCATATCAGTGAATGTATTGCAAAGTAATCTCACCATTGACATAGAGGTGTATTCAGTAGTATCATCTCTTGAGTTGAGACTTATAAATAGTTACCATGGTCGGTCTATAGGGTGGACAAAGTGGACAACGGGGCGAGACCTGTTTTTTTAGGGGGCCTTTTTTTAAAAAAAAAAAATTAAAACTTTTACCGTCTTATAAAGGGAAAAAAATGTTTAAGCAGTCATAATAATCTAAGTCAAGCGATGCTCTCATTCTGTCAAAGTGATCACAAATTGTCCTTGTCCCCACCTTTCTTTTAATTTGCAGGTGATATTTTTTTCTTGTTTTTATTTTATGTAGATAACGATTCATTGCAAACTTTTATTTTTATGATTTTGTATTTTTTTTAGTTTATTGAAAAATAACTTTTGTTATGTTTATTGATACAACATTTATCATCGTTTTTAAATATTAGCTTGTATAATATAAACTTGTTGTTCAAAAAATATATACATATATAATTTGTTACGCTTAGCCTATGAACCTCTTTTTTAGTACTCAACCAATACCTATAAATTTTGAGGACGACCATAATAGTTACATATTTCAATTACTTTAAACAAAAAAAATCTTACACGATTGCTTCTCATGTACCTAAAAGGGTAATAGAAAATGACAAAGTATGCCAATTTGTCAGATAAGTCGACAACAACAACAACAAATTCACATGATAATATTGCTTTTCAAAGACAAGACAAAACAAAAATATAGCAGAACTAAAAATTGGAATTAAAAACAAGGACTTATTCCTTACGAAGTTACGATTTTGTCAAAATGGACACCTACACCTACCTCATTATTAACCCTGTCCAAGTTAGACAATAACATCGCTTTTAATCCTTTTGTAATTATAATGACTAATTGGTTTTCTATTACTTATACTCTCTTTCATACATTATGGAGTTTTGAGAAATTTTCATAACAAAATCACTTTCTTTTCTTAAAGCAATAACAATTTATGTCGCACAACAAAATTTAGTTAAAGAAAAACGTAATTAAATAGAACATTTACTAGTAAAATAACACAAGACTATATGGATTATATAATGTTTATAAATCACGCATATAGTGCTAATAAATGCAATTAGCTATTTAATGAAGAATTATATGTGATGTTGCTTTCAAAGTTTTGAAGGCTTTCCTAATTTCAACACAGAAAGTCCTTTTCAATCCTATCACTCTCCAAACACCCATTTTGATGGTGATTGTTTTATAATTTTTCTTTAATATAATCAATTTGATAATAATAAACAAATAACAATATTAATCAACAAACGTATATTACTATCATCACAAAGGACAAATATCATACTCCGTATTTGGGTGTATAGAAAATGCATTAATTTTTTAGAATGATGAAAACTCAACAACTATAATAATAGGTTATGTTTCATCATAAACATTCAACTTAGTTTAGGAGAAAAAAAGGTTAATTTGATGTAAAAAATATTTTGATATACTTTGAATCAATTTATCTAAATCATGTGTCAATTCAAGATGACACATCCACAAAAGTCACATTCTATGCCAATGTCTTATATTTGCAAAAGTAATCCAATATTCAAACTTATATAACAAAGACATAGAATATGTCAAATTCAAACAGCCTTAAAATTTCACCAAATACTCAAATTTAGTTTTGAGTTAGAATCATAAGAAAAGTAATAATAGAAATTTGAAAGAAAAAGGGAGTTAAAAGAAGAAATAATATGAAAAAGTAAATTACAACTATGGTCTCTGTTGTGGTCACAAAATTACTTATATTATCCCTACTTTTGGTCCAAAAATATTGCTCCATTTACGTTTTCGGTCTAATCAACTAACGAATGTTAAAATACTTAATTTTTCTCTTATTTTATTTTGTATGTTTTAACACACACCTACACATTTTTATCCCCACTTTAAATTTTTAAAAAAGTTGGAGTAAATTATTATTATTATTATTATTATTATTATTATTATTATTATTATTATTATTATTATTAAAGATTTTTGGATTTAGGTAGAACCGTGGAACTAAAACTTCTCAATGTTAAGAGAAAAATTAAAAGAAAATGAATAGGTATTATGCCCGTTAGTTATTAAGCTTATAACTAATATATAACATCATAGCTCAATTTTAATTACTAGAAAGTTATTTTAAAAGCATAACAATAATAAAAATTTATTTGTTTACCTTTTAAAATCTTGAGGTGTTACATGTAAGTTCGAATATCAATCAGATATTTTTATGCGAGTATCTCTTTTCACCTTCTTTACTAATCCATTAATAGATGGAGTGATACTCGTTACCAATGTAGGTTATGTGAAGTTGAAAAATGCGGGTTCGATCCGTAAGGATGTCTAAATCATGTGGGTATTAAGTGAAGGTATTTTACCGACATCATAATCCTTATGGAGTGGGATGATGGAGATTCAATATGGTTCCGGGGACATAATGCCGTTCTTTAGTTTTATTTTTATTATTATAATTATTTTCATTTTTTTCCCTACATATAACTTTCTACTATGTAATAACAAAGTTGTACATTGTACATAAAATATTGTATTTTGAATGGTCTGTTTAAGAAGCCTATTTATTTATTTTTTAACGACAAAAGTTATATTTGTATTAACATACCTAGTAGCTAACAAGACACTAGTACCCAAAAATTACAATTACAATTGAAACAAAACAATATAATTCTAGACTAATTCTGCTACATTAACTACGAGTATTATAAAAAATAAGTAAAAAATGTGTGTCAATGATAAGAAACTCAAGACACGAGAAAAATCTCAACAATGAAAGGTGAGCTACACTTCATAATGTTTTTTTTATGTAGTCTCAACCATGTCATGGGTAGACGACTAATATGATACACTACCAAAAGACACATTCTAATCAAAATGTGATGTCTGATAACAATAGTAAAACAATCCAATAACAAGCCATGAGACATAAACAAACTAACACAGACAAT
The DNA here is from genome assembly GCF_010389155.1 of Erigeron canadensis. Taxonomy (NCBI): domain Eukaryota; kingdom Viridiplantae; phylum Streptophyta; class Magnoliopsida; order Asterales; family Asteraceae; genus Erigeron; species Erigeron canadensis. The sequence goes on from NC_057766.1 coordinate 33,534,208, forward strand.
TTTTAACAAGATTTAGATAGCCACGAACCACATTATGTTTAAACATGAAACATCATTTCGTGTCGTGTGAACATATTTCTTTGAAAAATTACTAGTTATATTATGTATTTTATAACATACTAATTCCGATACAACTCTAACAAATATTAGTCGGACTTTTCACATGTTATAATTTGTTGTCAGGAAATAGACAATACAACTATATATATATATATATATATATAACTAGAATATTATCCGCGTTATACGTTGAAAACATATATAATTAATGACATGTTAAAATTTTATAATATCATAAGTTGACAAAATTTAACCAGGTAAAAATTAAACAACTAAAAAAGATGAATTTATATAAGTGGTCGTTTAAATTCAGGCTAACAGTGACCAGGAAGTTGAAAAATTGATACATCATCTATTAGAGAGCTCGCTAAGTTTGTTCTTTTTTTTTGATTTTTTTATTCACCCGGGATATGTCTGCATTGTCATTGTACTTATGCTTTAATGTTTTGCTCGAATATTTTAGTTATACACTAAAATTGCTAAGCAATTTAATTATCAATCTATATATCGTTTGTTTTTGTTAATCTAACTTAAAAATATGCATAATATCATTGTAATTTTTATACAATTATTTTTCTGATATATAATTTTGATAACTTATTATAGACTCTATTTTTTTTAATTTTTTTTATTAAGAATACCGGTTTGACATCCGGTCCAGTTTTCAAAACATTAATTTATTAAAAACGTTATATGATTAAAATTCTACACAAAAATCATTATAACCAAATTTTATTCGTTATATGATAAAAATTCTATTAAAAAATATGATTTAATAAAAACATATTACATTAAAAAAAATTATTGTAAAAACTTTAAAATTTAATTTGAAAGATAAAAACTAATATAAAATATAAAAAATATTAGTTTCGATAATTATATTATTAAAATTATCAATTATTAATGTCTACAAAATTAAATAAAAAATAATAATAATATAAATTTATTAAATTAAAATTAAATTTAAAAAAGTTAAATAACGTATATGACATTATAATTTTATCTAATGACTCTAAATAAAAGTTGAACTTTATTTAAGAATCTATACTTTTCAAATATTTAGAGATGCTTTTTTATGTTCACATGTAAAACTACATATAATTTGTTAATTAAATTTCTAAACAAATTTTATGAAACGTTGCTTTCAAATATCTCAAAAGCTTTTCTAGTTTTAAAACAGAAAGCAACATTTGTACGTCTTATTTTAGCCCGTCACCCTCCAAGCACCCAATTTACAATTGTGAGTTTCTTTTGTAATCTAGAATTGATAGATAGGAAAAAATATTTTATTACTAGAATATTACATAGGAGGAAGTTAAAAATACAAATTTTAATACTGTACAACATTCAACATTCAATGTTCTATAATATAATATGTATATTAAATTGGTTCAAACTAAATAGATTCCCGTACAATACAAATCTTGACTCACTAATTTATGTTTTCACGTATGTACATACTTCTAATTAAATATTTAAATACTAGTAAATACCTAAAAAAGTTACATACATAAGCTTTTAATTAAATATACACACAATAGGCATATGCAATTATGCATAATTGCATATAGTTGATTACATTTACAAACCCGACACCTATCTATCAGTATTTCTAACAATTATTTTCTTATAGTTGTATGTGTAACATGTTGTAGGTGATATTTATGGCGCTTTTGTACATAAGGAGAGTGGTGTACATGGATAGCTCAATCAAAATCGGCAAGATGTAAAACATGTACTTAATGTTTTGGTAGTTGTAAATGTAAAAGTGTCTTTTCAACGTTTTTGTTGTCTTATATTGAATGCTAAAGGTTGTAAATACTTTGATGTAATATATTAGTAAACAAGTCGTTAAAAGTGTCCTTTGATTTTTAATATGAAGTTTTTATTGTATAATTAGTTGATTGCGTTAAGTATTTTGAGTATGGATATGAAATACATAAAATAGAAAATGCAGGTTCAAGCCCAATTTTTGTATAATTAGTTGATTGCGTTAAGTATTTTGATCTTTGATCGGCAAAAGAATAACGACGCGATGTTGCGATCTAGGGAATTTCTAAGTGATTTTTAGCCTTAGTGTTTTTAGTCACATATATTTGTAAAGTGTGTATATTAACTTGATTTGATATAGCATCATCACCAAATGATATAATAAATCTTTGTGTTCTATACATGAAATGCGTTTAATTACAAATAGAAATAACAATTTTTAAGACGAAATGATTTACAATGTTATCTCGATCAACTTTTTACTGACCATATAACACAATTTTGCCCAAATTTGCCTTAAACACATTACAAAACTTCATGCACTGATCCTTAAAACTATAACAAGTTACTTTTTATTGTAATATTTTCATCTTCGGTATCTTGCCGAAGATTATAGTATGTTAATAAAAGTTGGCCGTCCAAAAAATTAAAAAAAAAATACTTTTTCATATGAAAAAACTATGATGTACCTTAATCAAGAATATAATTTAAGTATATTTTATATGCTATATACATATGTAATTAAATGCAAAATATTTATTCTTAATTATATAACTTACGATATATATCTCTTAACTTTTAAAATTATTATATTACCTTAATATACATTTTTACAAAATTACTTACACTACTTGTCATCATCGTCACAAGCCCACAACCACTCATAGCCGTTGTTGCCACCACATCAACGTCGCAAATGTACAAACATCCATATGGTTTACAACAAAATAAATTCAACACTTTCATCAATATTTATTAATAGACCATGATAACGTGTGGTTTTATAACTACTTAAACATTAATAAACATATAACATCAATTCAGGTAAAAATAACATCTTAGCATTGAACTAAAAACACAACATCTTGTGTTTATAAAGAACTTAATACAAGAACTTTTTTTAATTGACTTAGTAATTTAAGTTGTATTTGTTTGTGCTTAAATTGATTAAACTAAAAAGTTAAAAGGAAGGGTTATCTAAATTAATCATCATAGAAAGTTTTTGGGATTGGTTATAAGGTGGTTATTTAATTATTGTGTTTAAGAGTATTTGGGTTTGCATTTGTACAATGAGTTTTGGGTTTAGAAATTACATTTTGACAAACATATCTCAACTTACTTTCTTAAAACAATAAAACTGCATTTCCTTCTTCTAAAAACACAGATAATTTCTAAACACTTTTTCCTATATTATTATTCACGTTATACAAATACAATGATGAAATAATTATATCAAAACACAATCGCAAACGTTATTATACCTACAAAATTCGATAAAAGAAGAATAGGAACAAAGAGGTGCTAATACAAGGCAACTACTAGAGTCCGAGTACAACTAACAATACTATCCATTTATCTTATTACTTTTCCATACAAAACGACATCGTTTTACACTTTGACAATAAAACCTCCGCTACCTGCCCCGTTAATTCGTCGTTTGACGTAAAAAAAAATCGTCATTTCATCTCGCATCTCCTTCTCCCCTTCCATATCAACATTTCTCCCCCAAAATCATAAAACAAATTATTATTATTTTTTTAATTAATAGTTTATATACTGTATTTATTATTATTATTATTATTATCAAAAACTTATCTTTAATTTTATCTCAGATCTATTATTCTTTAGTGATAGACCTAGATCCAAACGACAGCGTTTAATCGGATCAAATTAGGGTGGTGAATTTTAGGGTTTTGGTTATTGAATCACCGATCTGGTTGTATACTTATATATAATTATATCATCAGTTGATATTGAATCACTTAGGGTTTCTAATTTTATGCTTATGTGGAAAAACGACGTCGTTGATGATTCCGGTGGGAAGGTGGTGGTGAGGTGTGTTTCCACCGGCGGCTCATGTGGCCGGTCCCGCCGTCTCTAATCGCTTCCGTCAATTCATCCGTATTCATTGACTCTTACTCTTTCTCCAAAGTATATTTTACTTTATTATTTTGTATATATATATATATATATATATATATATATATATATATATATATATATATTCATTTGTACTTGTTTGATGTGGCACGAATTTTAGTTTGTTGAATTTTTTTAAGGAAACTAGTTGAATTTGAGGCAAGGATAGGTAGTAATTGAGGTAGTTATATATGATTTTATATTCCTGAAATGAAATATCGAATGCTTAATAGTTAATGATTGTCCTGTTTTCACGCTGATATGCTTTGCTGTGGTTGGAAATTATAAATTGTAGGAATGTTAACTTAGTATATATATGTAAGGAACATCAAAATAGTGTTTTATGAAGCTATAAATAGAAATACTATCTGAAAGCTTGAAGCTTTTTGTTACGTAGCACGTGCTAAACGTTTCAAATGATAACGCGAAATAGGTGTTTTGGGTTTTGTTGCTATATGTGTGTCGACTTGTAGATGTATACGATTACGGAGTGGTGTTTTATCTTTGCATGTACGTTTTATATACTGTTTTATGATGGAGCGTGCTAAGCATGAAGCAATTGTTTCCCTTTTTGGTATATATCACTTAAGAAGTCGTCCTTACTGCAATGACACAAGGAATTATAGGGTTTTCTTCTTGAATAGTTAGGGAGTTTCTACATTTGCAGTATTTATAGTTAATACAAAATCTTACCATTATTTGAATTTAATGAACCTATTCTATGAATCTCACATTTGATTAGTATTATTATTTAATTTTGTTTGGTAAGAAATAATAACGGCATTAATTATCTATATCCGTCTCACTTGTATCAGGATGGACGTAAGCTTCATGTTGGTGAGTGTGCACTGTTTCAGCCATCGCACGATTCGCCTTCATTTGTTGGATTAATTCGTAGATTAATAGTTGCTAAAGAGGATACTCTTAGCCTGAGGGTGAATTGGCTTTACCGACCTTCTGACGTGAAGCTTCCGAAAGGTACTTCTCTGGAAGCAGCACCAAACGAAGTCTTTTACTCATTTCATCAGGACGAGATACCTGCTGCATCGTTACTCCATCCGTGTAAAGTCGCCTTCCTCCGTAAGGGTGTTGAACTTCCTTCAGGGATACCCTCATTTGTGTGTAGACGAGTGTATGATATAAAAAAGAAGTGTCTATATTGGCTAACCGCGAAAAATTATCTTACTGTGAGTATTATACCTTTGATATGGCCATATTTACATATGTTTTATGAAAGCTCCTTCATTGGTGATATTGTTTTGTTTGGCACAGGAACGACAAGAAGAAGTAGACCAGCTATTAGATAAGACCCAAGTAGAAATGGATGGAGCATTGCAGGGAGAAGGCCATTCCCCCAAACCCTTGAGTGGTCCAAACGGAACAACACAATTAAAATCTAGTACAGAAAACGTACAAAATATTTCCTCCGTGCCAACACAAGTGAAGAGTAAGAAAAGAGAACACGGTATTCATAGTTCGGATTCTGTCAAACGTGAGCGCTTATCCAAAGCAGATGATTCAGATTCGGCTCAAGTTAGACCTGAAAATATGTTAAAGACCGAGATTATTAAATTTACAGATAAAGGAGGTTTGGTAGATTTCGAAGGGGTTGAAAAATTAATAGAGCTCATGCGGCCTGAGAGTGCTGAGAAGAAGTTAGATTTGGCGTGTCGAGTTATGCTTGTTGATGTTGTATCAGTTACTGATAAGTTTGACTGTCTTACTCGGTTTGTTCAGCGTAGGGGATTACATGTTATAGATGAATGGCTTCAAGAGGTCCATAAGGGGAAAATTGGCGATGGTAGTCCCAAAGCGACTGATAAATCCATTGATGACTTTCTCTTTGCTTTGCTTCGTGCACTTGACAAGTTACCTGTGAATCTTCTTGCTTTACAGACGTGTAATATCGGCAAGTCTGTTAATCATTTACGCAGTCATAAAAGTTCTGAAATTCAGAAGAAAGCTAGGAGCCTAGTTGATACATGGAAGAAACGTGTAGAAGCTGAAATGAATGTTATTGAGACAAGATCTGGTACAAGACGAGGAGGTAGTTGGCCAAACAAATCAATGATGTCTGACACCAAGATTTCAACATCACAGCCTTCTTCATTGAGAGGTCAACAGGGTAAGCCCAATGCTGGTGAGCCTATTGCAAAATCACCAGAATCTCCTGGGTCTACGAAATCTGCTATACCTGTCACTGGCTCTTTGGGTGTGCCACATGGGCCAATTAAAGAGGAGAAGAGTAATAGTTGTAGTCCATCTGCAAACAATGGTCAGTCCTGTTCTAGTGAGCATGATAAGACAGGGGTTTCTTGCAAGGAAGATGCTCCCTCTACTTCTGGGAGCATAAATAAGAATTCTAGTGGTGTTTCTCATAGCAGGAAATCAAGCACTATGGCAGGTGTTCAGAAGGAAGGGGTTATTGGGAAATCTAGTTCTGGTAAATGTTCGCCAATGGGAGCTACACCTGAGGGAGCAGCTGAGACGTCTTCTGTTGATAACACAAACAGCCAGAGATTTATAGTGCGGTTGGCTAATACGGGACGGACCCCTGTTAGTGGGGGAACGTTAGATGATGCTTCTAGTACATTTGGTAAGAGCTCTCCTAAGCAAGATCATCTTGATAGGAGGACAAGGGGAAAAGGTGATGCACCGCCGGACTTGTGTCAAGGAAAAGAAGGGACTGGTTCTGATGATGTTAAGAAGGGGATTGTTAGTCCCACGGCTGAACCTGACCGGGATGGTGAAGCTGTTGAGAAACAGACAGAGGCTGCCGAAGGTGCCGGCTCAGCTTCAGTTGGCACACTGAAAGCCGGGAAATCGTATGAAGCTTCTTATAGTTCTATAAACGCATTGGCTGAAAGCTGTGCTAAATTCCCTCAAGCTAGTATGTCTGTGCCAGTTGGTGATGATGTTGGCATGAATCTGCTTGCTAGTGTTGCAGCCAGTGAGATGTCTAGGTCTGATGTCTCTCAGGGAGGTTCCCCTGAAAACAAACAGCTATTACCCGCAGATAATCCAAAAGTGACCAATGGGCATGTTGAGATGGAACAAGTTAGTTTTTCTGGATATATGCCTGCAAAAGGTGGATCTCAACGGCATGTTCTTCCCGGTTCAGCTTCGGCGTTACCACAAAATATCAACATGGCACTTGATGTCAAGCCTGCTGCTTTGGTAGCAGATAAGTCTGCTTCGTTATCTTCTATAGATTCAACAAATGCTGGTAAAGAGCGTGACGGGGTTGTTAAGTCTCATGATCCAGTTTCAAGTGTTTTACCTGAGACAAAGAGTAATGATGAATCAACTTCTCTGTTGTCCTCTGAAATGCCAGAGGACGAAAATAAATTAAAGCAGAAAGAACCGATCAAGGATTCTGAATTGCCAACCACATCTTGTGGTTATATGGGTTTAGGTCTGGAAGGTGACGATAACGAAGACAGAAAGATGGGGAGTCATGCTACACAGAGCGTGAAAACAGGTATGGATCCTGATTCATCTGTTTCGCATCAAACTAATGAACATGCTAAAGAAAATAAAGAAAAAAATGAGGTCCTTTTATCTGGTGTGCCGGTTCCGCCTGGCAAATCATCTGTAGTCCATGTGCAAGAAGACAGAGCCGAGGGGGATAGCTCTGAGCAACATACTTCTAGGGCGGTTTCAACCATCTCTGTACCGGTGTCAGAAGTGGCGGTTAAACTTGATTTTGACTTGAATGAACTTCTCCCTAGTGATGATGGCATCCAGGGAGACGTTGAAAGGTCTTCAGTTCCAGGACGATTTTCTGCTGTTCATACACCTTCTGCAATTACTGTAGCCGCTGCTGCCAAGGGACCGTTTTTCCATTCTGATAGTCTCTTAAGAGGTAAGGCTGAGCTTGGGTGGAAAGGATCTGCTGCTACTAGTGCATTCCGTCCAGCAGAGCCCCGGAAAGTCATTGATGCCCCTGACAATACTGCTAGTAAGCAGACTCGTGCTCTTCTCGACTTTGACCTGAATGTTGGTGTTCTCGAGGATGTCGGTCAGAACAATAACGGAGCTCCTAGTGGTGGGGGTGGACTTGATCTGGATCTAAATGCATGTGAAGAGAGTCCTGAAGTTGGTCCCTTGTCAGTCAACTTTGGTAGAGTGTCCATCCCACACCTGCCTTCTAGGTCACACTTTTCTGGTAGGTTTTCTACCCCAGAGCCAAATTCTTCAATGGGATTTGACCTGAACAATGGACCTTTAGCGGAAGAAGTTGGTGTTGAATCGACACCACTTTCCAGAAACGGTATGCAGTTTCTCTCTAATGTTCCAAGTATAAGAATGAATAATATGGACATGGGGACCATCTCTTCATGGTTTCCACCAAGCAGTGCATATCCAGCAGTTGTTCCTGGTAGAGGGGAGCAGAGTTATCCCATGGTTCCTGGTGCAGCATCTTCATCACAACGAATGTTGAATCCTGGTACCTCATTCAATCCTGAAATCTTTAGGGGGCCTGTCTTATCATCTTCCCCTGCAGTTGGATATTCATCTACTACGCCATTCCAATTCCCGGGTTTCCCTTTTGAAACCAATTTCTCTATGCCTCCAAATACTTACCCTGCCGTATCAACAGCATATGTGGGTTCATCTGGTGGGCAAATCTGTTTTCCGACAATTCCCTCGCAGTTGGTGGGACCTAGTGGTGTGGTTTCGACACCTTATAGGCCATATGTAGTGAGTTTACCTGGCGGGTCAGGTAACATTGGCCCTGATAATAGAAAATGGGGAAGCCAGGGTCTAGATCTAAATTCAGGTCCCGGAGGTGCCGATTTGGAGCCTTCAGGGTTTAGACAGCTTCCTCTAGCTGGTTCTCAAAGTGTTACTGAGGAGCAGCTGAAGATGTTTCAACAGATGGCAGCTGGCGGGGGTGGGATTTTAAAGAGGAAGGAGCCTGTAGATGGCTGGGATGGAGATAGGATGGGCTACAAGCATCATCCGTCATGGCAGTAGGGAGTAATATGATTCATTTTTCAGCGACCGCCTTGATATCTGGTATGTGTAGATTACTCAATTTACATCACTGCAAGTATTCATCTTGACTTGTTCTGTTTAAATTTGATATCTTGAAGTTGACGGTGACTTGTGCAGGTTTTATGGCCAACCCCTGTGTGGCTGCCTGTTTTACTCTCGGGAGTGGATTTGATGGGCTGTCTGATTATTGCTCTTCCACCATGCTGTGATTCTCAGTGGGTAGATCACCCTATTCAGGGTAAAGGCATTCTGTTGCTGGTTGAAGAGAGTGGCCACCAAAGATGCATTTCGCGTGTAGATATTTAACAAACTCCTAAAGTCCAACCACAAAATTAGAGACCTTTTGGGAGGGTGTCTTGGTTAGGTTGAAGTAGTTTTACTTTTCTTGCTGCTGTTTCCATACTACACAGCCTACATCTACTGTACCATCATTAACTGCCAAAATTTTGGTATTATATATTCCATTGACCAACATGCTTACTTTGCAGCTTGAGAATGTTTATATTTATTGAATAGTGTGGATTTTGGTTATCCCCGGAAGCTTGCAGTTTGAGATTGGACCGGTTTGTCATGTTTTCGAATATAAAGTGTTCAATTGTGTTCTTGTCGTGATTACTACATATTTGATTTGTATGAAGATTATGTCAACGTGGGTTCAGTGACGACTTTATATTCTTCAAACAGAGCCTGGCATGCTTCATTTCCCATCAATTGTAAGTCTCATCAAAAAATCAACAATTTGCAGAAACAATACAAACTAATATTGTAGAACTTGGAACATAATCTAAATGTACATCGTCGTTAGATTGTGGTTTAATGCCCAAATTAAAAAACTAGAACATAAACCAAATGTGCACCTACTGGTAATGGCTGCCAATATGTGACTGCTTTCGTTTTTTGTCTTGTTGCGTCTAAACACGCGCTTTGTTTCCACAACACAGATTTGTCGGGTTTAATTTGCATCATCAAATTTGTTGGCTTTAATTTGGATTGACATGCCTTCTATGTAAATTTCTATATATGTAGATACCTTTTGGTCTGGTTGAGCATTCCTTTCAGAATTTAACAATATGAAGGCATTTTTGCTTTTGTCCTTCAACATAAAGTCCTTACTTTTAATGCCATTATTCTAATGAAATGACTTACAAAGTATCAATGTCATCTCCAAATAAGGTTCATAACCATCCACTCTCCAAAATTAAAGAAAGTCTAGTGATATCACCAAAAACATTTTGATCATGAGATGCTTATTCTTTCATTTTACAAAAACATAACTATACATGTAACATACAAAAACCTTACAAGACAGAAAACACTAGGTATTACTTAGGGACGCGGAAATATATTGGTATAGGATTATGAGGCTCAGGTGCTTCTTCCCACACAGAAAAAGCACTCGTTGAGTTCATCCATCGATCAGTCATACCCGGATAGTGCCGATCCAACAAATCTTTCAAACTCTCTGTTGTGTTCACCCACTCAAGCCCCTTTTTCGTGTACACATTTTCATTGAAATCCCTTGTGAAAAATCTATCTGCCTGCAGTCTCCTGCAATCCACCCACAAGTTACTCAAATACAGTTTTTGTTTAGTTTCCATTTTCATTTTTTGTACTTGATTATACTAGGATGTACCTTGATGCCATGAGTATAAAGATAACAAAAGCTGTCTCACTAATGGCGAACCCTTTAATCTTTTTCTCAGCAGCCATTCCTACCAATAGATCAAGCTGTTCGACATCATCATACACTTCACCCAATGTCTTAATAGCTTCTGGGTCTTCGGTTAAATCTTCCCATTTTGAGATTGGGATCAAGAAAAGTGATCTTCGGAACTCATTGTATCTTGCTACATTTCTCTCCCTGTCCCTATAAACTTCAACCCGAAAAGTTTAATCTAGTTAAATGTACTTTTGAAATTATACCATGATCAACTTTAGTGAAAGAAAGATGGTTCTTACTCTCGAGTGAGGCTAAGTCAACATGATCAAGACGATCTGAACCGTCCACGTTTTGAGGCACCACATTCCTGAGCCACACTGGGTAGTTCCATAGCTCAAGTGCCCCACATGGTTGATGTCCCATTGATACCATTCTTGTAAACCCATTTTCTGATAGTAATTCCTTCTCTCCTCTGCCACCAATCAAGTTGATCATGTCAACCCTGCATATTTACCATCGATATACACGAGTCATGTATTGTCTATTATAAGAACACTGTATACATATAGTTGAAAATTGTGTCTTAAACCTTACTTTTTAGTCAACTTTGGGGACTTTTTAGGACCCGGTGCTGAGTTCACATCCCTAATGTGAAGTTGATCAGGTAAGAGAGAGTGCATTCTGTATACGCTTGTAAACTCTTCGGTTAATGAGTAGGGTACCCCATGGTTATCGGGTTTTTTCAACCCTACAAGACCTCCCAAAATGGCTCCCCCAACGTGCCCAAATGTGTCCTTGAATCTTTTCCCTAATATCCCATACCTGAAAGAAACTTTTTGTTTTTGTTAAAGATGGTAGTACTAACTAGTAACGCAAAAAACGAAGTTGATTACAAGTCAGGTAAAACTATTTTTACCAGTTTGCTCTCATTGCAGCACGAAGGGTGTCGGTTTTGAGAAGCTCAACAGTCCAATCAATGGTGTGGATTTTAGCAATCACAGCAGAAGTTACTAGTCTTGCATAACGGTACAGATCTTCATCCTCCAAGTCATGATATTCTTTCTGAGATTATTTTGCAATTGAGAAATGTTACTAATTAGAGTTGAAGTTAGTTACATAAAGTGTGTTTGTTTGCGTACCTTTAAAGCTTCACAAATGGCATTGTGTTCAAGGATGAAGAGGGCTTGCAAAGTTGATACCCCAATCCAATTGTTACGAATATCCCCTGCTATGGGCAGACCGTCTTTGTCATGTTGGAGAAGGCCATCTTCTGCAATCTTGAGCTTTCCGTCTTTGAATGTTCTCATCCGGATCAGTGCAACCGAATTGCTTCCATATATCCCGCTCCCATCCCTGCATGTAATGATCGTGTAAACCGAATTGTTGAAAAATCAATTTTTTCCCGGCACATATTTAATATTTTTCTGCCAAAAAGGATCATTTAAATTCAAGTTATCACTAATCATTACTAGCAAGTAGCCCACTTAGGGAAGGAAACAAAAAAAAATAAAGGGGGACTATATTTTTCTAATTAATAAAGATGTTTCATGTTATCTTTATTATTTTGGTCATTTTCCATACCTTGGCCACAGTTATGACTATGCGCCTTTATTTACTTTAAACATAACCAGCTCTTAAATCTATTGATAAGTATAAGAAAATACAAGAAATTTATGCTTAATTAACATCTTAACCACAACTCAAGGTAGCAAATTAAATTCTACAAATGGCAAACATGTGTAAATATGTGCAAGACCTAGTAGAAACTTAACCGACAAGAGAGATTATACCACCAAGGAGTTCTGATGTTAATATGACCTTTCCTAATGTCATCAAAACCAGTATCAAACTCTTTAGTCTTGTAAAACTTGAATGATTTGAGAGGGCATTGGCGTGCCACTTCCATGGGCGCCTTTAGTTCGATCTGCAATCAAAATTTATGGTTATTTGTTGGGGATTCATGCTTTATATATGTATATATATGTTAAGTTGTCCCATATATCGATAAGAAGATTAAGGATTAATATGCATTCATGAACAATATATGTATACTAGCTAGTCAAACCTGTTGTGTTGACTCAAGGTGATCAATCCAGTCATGGATCATGAACTGAATCCATGAAGCAGCGATCATGTTGAACTGTGTTCCATAGGTTATAAACTTCTTACGTTCCAGAAGTTTTGTTGCCACTACCATAGGATCTGGCTTCAATAGCTACAAAATATCCATATGACTACTACTACTTGTACAATGTATGTTTTTACTACAAACTGAATCTTGTTTGTTTGTTTTTCTTTTAGACTGATTATAATTAATAGCTTAATTTGATATATAATCTAACAAGGGCATAAAACACCCTTTTACCCAAGTATATTCGTACTTTTTTGTTAATCTGCAGGTATAACTTCATATTCGATCAAATGTAGAAACTAAAAAAACAAGTATTGAACAATGATCCAATCTTGAATTAAATTGACTGTGCATGTAACATTTTACTAACTAAGTTCAAGAAAATTAATCTCTCAAGAAATGAAATTGATCCATATGACCGCCAATATATTGATTAGCACTGACCAAGGCTTCTATATATAATTGCATAAATTACCTACAAGTACAACCAATAATTGGTATCTTCTGCTCAGTTTGAAGGTTAATCGTTAAATAATAATAGTGTTTTTATATTAGATCATGAACCAATATCTAGCTTAATTGGTATTCGCTTATTTATTCTATATATACTGCATGTAATTAGTAGCACAATAATGATTATTATTAGTATATATAGTTTAAAAAACTTGAGTACTGTATGTCCTACAATTGTTTTAGCTAGCTAGTTTTAATTTGGCATCTAATAAATCAGAAACAATTTTAAGATCAAATATATATTTACAAATGATGTATATATAGATATAACACATCATGTACTACGTATCGGTCTAACTTGAAACAGATTAAGAAATGAGAATTGTATAATATATATATATATAGATATAGATATAGATGTCAGAACTTGTTTAAACAACATTATAATATAAGGCACGTAAGTGTAGCAGTTAGAATATTTGCATAATCCAATACAAAAAATAACAATATACAGGACCTAATCTTAATGGACCATTGCAAATTACTTTGCAGTCAGTGACAAAGAAAGAAACTCAAATTATTATTATTAATTTGTAATTTTCATACTTGTCATGATTTTGATAAGTTTGTTGATGTTGAACTAATTAACAATCAATACTTACTATATATATATATATATATATATATATATATATACCTTATCTTTCTGATCGACCGGGAGCATGTTCCGGCCAAAGAAAGTTCCTTCACCGCCCACACCTTTATTTAAAGGATCATTGAATGTTCCGTCAGCAGTCCTGAACGGAACATCACTAGCATCGAACCTACCTTCCACCGGAGTTTTGCCAACATTGATCAGATTATATCTATCATGAAGACGACGACGCATAGCCAAGTATGAAACTCCCAACAACACTGGCAAACGGTGCCATTTATAAGTTCTTGACTTATCAATACTATGAACATTCTGCAAATTTTATATGAAAGATAGATCCATGTGATCATTATACATCTAACTTAACTTTACTTTTGACCCTGATACTCCATCCGTCCCAATTAATTAAAATGTCCGAGCTTGACATTTTGGGTCTTTTTTTTTTTTAAACTTTGACCTTAATTAAACATTTTTGTTTGTGTGTTATATAATTAATGCTTGATGTAAAAAGACTCGGAACATTTAAATTGGGACCAAGGAGCTGAGTACTTTCTCGGACTTAATTACTCTTTTATAGTGCACGTACGTTAATTATCATAGCTTTTACTGTAGTTGTATACGAGTAGTTAGCTAGCTAGCAACCTTATGAACAGTTCCTAGCTATATATTTTGTTGAACTAATCATTCAAAAGATTAATTAAGCAATATGCATGCATAAACATATATATGTATATACCAGGAAGAGAAGCTTATCGACGATTGTCATCTTTTGAAAGCTTTCATGAAAGTCGGCATGGATAAAACGCTTGAATGGTGAAAAGAGACGGGATTTTGGAGAAGACATGAAGGGATGCATGTGTTGAGCGTTACAACGTACGTTACCAAGATATATATATATATATATATGGCCTATTTATTCAAGAGCTCGATCATGTGTTTGTGGGTTTACAATATACGAGTATAATATATGGAAGAAATAATACGTACTGAAAAAAGGAACAAAAGAAGATGGGATGATTTTAATTAGTAACAGGAAAGTGGTATTAATTTGAAAGAATGATCATGGAGAGTTTTGAAGTCAGACCAATATTATACGAGTATATATAACAACGGATCCCAATTCACTCAAATGCGAATTATGAAAATATAATATAGGATGTAGATAGAGCAATTGTAAAAAGAAAATGGACCGAGTAAATATCTGTTTATTTATTAAAACAAACAATAGAGCATATACTCCATATAGACGTTTTATATCGACCAAAATATACAAAAACTTTATATTTTTAGTATTACTTTTACGTATTAGTGTCCTTCAAAATTAATTGGCCATTCAATGAATTGACATTTAAAATCTCACTAGTTTTTATTTTAGACCCATATCAAATACACCGGTTGTACCACATTATCAATATAAGAATTAGTATATCGAAAAAAAAACTTATACGTTAAATGTAAATATATATTTAAAAAAATGAAGATATTCATGTTAATACTGAATGTTAAATTATATCAAGGCTGGATGGTGTAACAAAATTTCTTTCATACAAACTCTTATGGAAAAGCAATATCTCTTAACTTTGATTATACTATTGACTGAATTTTCATTGATGTTTTGTAAAAAAATTAGTTTTACTGTTAAGAACAATAAAAGTAGCGACTGGTTAATTGGATATTCAAAGTTTTCGTTTGATGTGATTTTATTTGTATGTTCAATTTATATAAGAAGACTATGTATCCTAAATTATTGATATTTATATGTAACCTTCTTAACTTTTAGCTATATTTTTTTTATTAGATAAACATTATGCAATAAAGTATTAATTATTTTTAGATTGGGTTAAATGTGTAAATTGGTGATGAAAAACCAAAAACTGTAAATTACTTTAGACATGTGTTGATTTACGTAAAAGCGAAAAATTGAGAGTTGTGATTGGTCAATTAAAATTAGGTTAGTTGCCTTTTAGTATATATAAAGATAAAGATACAGACCCCGATTGAATTTTAAGTGACTAGTATCTATTTACAATTGTTGGTCAAGAGCTAAAATCTTGGCTTTGTCTCTCTATATATAGTGATGCGTTAATTTTTGTATATAATAAGGAGTTTTTTTTTAACTATGGATTTGTATTTGAATCTTTCATTAAGTTAAAATTTTTATAGGATGAATATAAAATTACTGTATATTATTGGGTAAATGGAGCAATAAATTTGGAGAATTGTAATCTCATTAAAAGCAAACCCAATGAACAGTGTCACGTGCCACATGGCGTTGTTTTATTGGTCCACCTTTACCTCGTTTTTTTCTCGGATTTTGCCATATCGGATTCCGTTAAGGTTATTTTTCTTTCGGTTTTTCTTGATTTCTTACATTGTTTTTTTTGTTTTTGTGTTTTCTTTCTAATCGGTCCACCTATTCCCCGCATTTTTTTCGGATTTTGCCATATCAAATCCCGTTAAGTTTATTTTTCTTTCGGTTTTTGTAGGTTTATTACATAGTTTTTTTGCTTTTGTGTTTTCTTTCTATTGGTTCATCGTATACCCTACATCACTATTTAGATTTTGCCATTTTGGATCCCGTTTGAGGTTTTTTCTTGGTGTTCATCATAGTTTTTTGGCTTTTGTGTTCTCAATTAATTAATTGAAAACTTTTACTCAACAATTTTTTTTTTGTTATTTCTATTTTCGTTAAGGTTATTTACTTTCGGTTTTACTTGTTTTTTTGATACCTTTTTTTTTGCTTTTATAATCTCTTTTATTGGTTCATCATATACCCCGCATCACTATTTAGATTCTGACATTATAGATCCTGTTTGGAGTTTTTCTTTCGGTTGTTTTTTGGCATGGTTATCAATAGTAACCATGCTTATTAAAACTTGACACGTGACATCGGTTATAAAGTGACACATCGCACGTTTCTTATAGTTTGGATTTTGCCACATTGCATCCTGTTCGGATTTTGTCACGTCTTTTTTTTTTATATATTTTTTTAGTTTTGTTTTTCCCTTTCGGATTTTTACCTTATTGTGACACACCTCGTACCACTACTTGCATTTTGCTATATCGTATCCGCTTGAATTCTGAATTAATATATTGATATTTTTGTCGTATCACATCCTGTTTGGGTTTCTACTACGGGTTACGTTTTGGTTTCTTGCATACTTTTAAACAAACATATTAATGACAAAATTATTTTTAATTAAGCGGTCGAAAGTTCACGGCATATATACTAAAATAACGAACCATTTTAATAAGGCAATTGAGACCCCGCAACGCGAGGTCCAAAATTCTAGTTATATAGAATTTTGTTTGCATATTATTATACTTATAGCATCAATTGAGGCATTATGTCAAATACTTACATCCATGTTTATTGTGTTTGTAGGTGTTGCTGTTATTTTTCTTAAAATAAATCATTAGCTGTTTTATATGTATCGCAACGATCCCGAGTTAACATTGTATCTAGAACTTAATTTGTTGTCTGAAAACATACTCAGCAGTGACTAGTCTTCTAAGTGTTTGGTAAAGCTAATGCCTATTGTCTTCTAACTGTTTGGTGAATTGGGGGAGCTAATGCCTATCACTACCATCACAAAAAAAACTAAGATTTGTACCACTTCCTAAACCATTACCATCAAAACAACTGTGAACCGCCTTGCAGTAATCTCATTTCCATCATCATCATAAAAAGGTCCTTCCCGACACAACGCGCGTGCGGGAACCAACAAGATAACAGATATATACACATAAACATAAAAAGATCTAGGAACTACCCTTCCACCTTAACCAAAAAAAAAAGAAAAAAAATTCTCAATGGTTTTCTAAAGAAACTTGTCCCATTCATCTTAACCAAAAAAAATATATATAATATTTCTTTGCTTCTCTGATCGAGTCATCGTCCTCCCATCTAGATCTTTTACCGTTTTTAATCTTCACACAAAAAATAAGTTTAATCAACTCGATCAGTATCAAAAATTTCTACAAAATGCCATGCAATGAGAGCAACAAACGTGTATCATTCTGGTAAGTGATGGGAGGCTGTTTCCAGTAGGTTGTGGGATGATATTTTGCAACAAACAGGTACAACTGTTATCAGATACAAAAAAGAGGTTTAAGAGGTTTCAACCCCTGAGTCAGAAAGAAAAAGAAACGATTTGAACAAGTGAAACCTCTAACCGAATCCAATCTAAGGAGAAATTCAGAGTTTCTTTTAAAAACCAAAATCTTCAATACTTCCAAATTCATCTGCGAAAGCTTCACCAGTAAACCAAGAGACCGCATGAGGGATTATTTTGTCCCGGAAGGTTGAACTGTATGTATAAATATATTATTTTCAGAGCTAAGATATGACAACATACAAAAAATGATAACTGATATAACAATTAACAATATCCAAAACTTACCCAATGGAATAGTCTTTCTCCAGTTGATTTATAAGCCTTTTAAACTGTGAATCAAATACTTGCATCAGTTGCAAGAAGAAATAATATAAAAGCTTGATCAAGGGTGCAATTTCTTAAAAGATTTTACCATCTCTTCATCAATGTCATCCTCATCTTCAAGCATTTGTACAGGATTAAAGAAGTTGAAAAAACTTTTGCAATCCTCCGTTTTGGCTATGGGTTTAGCATTCTCGGATCCATCCTTTGGCTTCTTTTTTGTTTTTTGAACGATTCTTCTTTGGCTTTGTTGGTGCATTTCCCAGTGACAACAACATTCGTGAAAAGTAGTTTGAATCGTTAGTTTATGTAAAAGTCTAATGTTAATCATGTGTTTAATAAAGTCAACCTTGACTGTAGACCAAGTCAAGCTCGACCATTGACCAGGTCGAGGTCAAGGTCAAGTAAAGGCTAAGGCCCATTTCGTTATAGGTCCTCCATTAAGTTTAGTATAAATAGAGATTAACCTTATGTTTAAGGTTAATCTTCTAGCTTTTGTTTTCATTCATATTCTCGTGTTTAGGAACTTGGTATTTACTTGTAATTGCATTTACTGAAGTAATATACGGTTCCAGTTTATTCATATTTGTGTTGTTGATTGCTTTTGTATAAGAATTTCCGCACTTATACATTAGATACTTAATCTTGTTAGATCCGGTGGCAAAGGGACTTACAAGTGGTATTAGAGCCACTTGAGGGATTTTTTTGGTTCGGGGTTAAGGTATTAACAACAATAAAGATAGTTATTTTGGGTCCTGGGAACATATCAGTCAACTTGAGCTCGACCACGCCCCTAGCTCGAGCTCGACCACTCGCCTAGCTCGAGCTCGACCATCATCCTAGCTCGACCTCATCATCCTAGCTCGACCTCGTCCATCCTAGCTCGACCTCGACCAGGTCGAGCTCGACCTGTACCGATTCTAGCTCGACTTAACTTCTGTTTTTAGGTGTTAAAAAGGTACGTGCACTATATAAATACGGATCATTTGTTTGAGTAAAAAAAAAAACCGCTTCTTCTTCATCTCTCTCTTTCTTTCTGTTGACCTAACCTCGACCTCTCACACACATCCATTCACACACACATAAGCACACATAAACACACACATTCGACCTAACACGCACATACACACGAGCTCGATCTAACACACACACACACACGAGCTCGACCTAACACACACACACACACATGCTTGACCAAACACACACACACAAACATTCGACCACACACACACACATTCGAATACGAACTGGGTTTGGGCTTGCACGGGTTTTGTTTGACCTAATTAGGCCCGTTTAACCTAGTTTCTATAAGATAGACCTTCAAAACCCTTTAAACCTAACAACCCTCCCTTCTTTTTCTCTCGACCTTGACCTCACACACACATTCGATCACATACACACACTTGACCATCAGATCGACCAAAGGGTTTTGGAACTTGAATTGTTTTTCGATTCTGGTTAAGTTCTGGCTTAGCGATCTTCTTATTGTCTTCTCCTTTCGATCCGTCATCAAAGTAAGTATTTTTTAATTTTGAATAATGTTAGGTTTTTTGAGGTTGAAGATGATGAAAAGTGGCTCGAACTAGGTTTCATTTAATGGTATTCTGATGACTCGACTCGACCTAGGGATATTTTTGCTCGAGCTCGATCTAGACCTCCCTTCTGATTACTAAGCTCGACCATGTTTAGGGTTTTTGTTCTCTAAGATTGACCTGCTGCCTGATCACTCGAGCTCGACCTATGGGGCTCGACCTAGCCTTAGTATATTGGAGCTCGACCTAGCCTTCGTATATTGGAGCTCGACCTAGCTCTTGACTAATGGAGTTCGACCAAACCCAACTTTCTGTTTAATGGAGTTTAATGGAGCTCGACCATCATTAGGGTTTTGGTTCTACTCGAGCTCGATCATCCCTGGCTTATTCAGGCTCGACCTATTTGAGGGTTCTAGTCGAGCTCGACCCAAACGGCCATATGTTAGTACTCGACTTTTGTTAGGGTTTCTTTAGGTTTTTGCAAGTACACAAACTCGACCATACATTAGGGTTTTTGCATGAACACGAGTTTGAACTCCCTATTGGTTAGGGTTTTGTTTCACCTGACATCGTCCCTTTTTGATTCGGTCTGATGAGTTGTGTTCAACTCGACCTTATTCATGTTTTCGTTTGATTTTATTGAAGTTTCGTAATTTTACTTGTATATTAAGTCAGTAGCATTTATGTGCATTTGTTAAGTAAATCACATATGTTTAAATTTATGACAAACTTTGCTGGATGGTTATAGTTTTTTACAAAATGCTATTTGACTTGGACAGATTGTGGTTTGTATTAATATATAAAAAAAAAACGAAACTTGTAAAGTTGGTCAAGTTTAGGTCATGACTTGTATTAATTTTGAACTTGAAAACTCATTTGGGTTTTGGTTCAGGTTATGTCAATCAAGTTTGCGATTTGTAAAGTTGATCAACTTTAGGTTTTGTTTTTGTAAGAAACTTGTAATTTTATTTAAGTTTAAATCTAAACTTGTACTAATTTTAAACTTGAAAACTCATTTGCATTTTGGTTTGAGTTCGGTCATGCAAGTTTGGGATTTGTAGACTTGAATAATTTTAGGTTCTGACTTACAATCAAGGGTTATTTTTCAAAGTGAAAACTGGGATTTTGTCATGAAAAATATGTCTTGCACCATTTCATTATTCTAGTATATAAATGGACTGTGATAGTCATTTAATTGTATACTTGCTGTTCTTTTTATTCTTTTGTGAAAACTATGAGTTTTTAAAGAATAAGTTGAATTATGTTTCTTATATTTTCGTCTTGGTGCACTTTTGTTTGTCCTGTGTTTGTTTTGCAGTGGCATTACGATTTGCGACTCTTCATAATTGTGTGTACGATCCTTTTATGGAAGATCAGACTCCTGAAGCATATCATCCGTTGATGCGGTTCTTACAATGTTCTCGCATACGCCATTTGATTTCTCTGAATCCAGTTATTTGTGAACGTCATGTTAATGATTTCTGGACTAGTGTTACATATCATCCAGCACGAGATGGTAATCAGGCTTACATTCGGGCGATTGTACATGGAAGAGAGCTAACTTTTACTATGCAAGAGATGTGTACAACACTACAACTTGGAGATGCGGCTCAGTTTGATGAAAGGATTGAATTTCCTTTGACTTTGCGAAATGGTGCTACAGATAGAATGGGATATCTCTCTTCGTTTCCTAAGAACAAGGGTATCAAAAAACCTGGTTTCTTTGAACAGTGGAGGTTTTTCGCTCACATTATTGTTTCTTGTTTTGGACAGAAGAAGAGTGGTTTTGATTCTTTGAATGGACGAGAGTTCTCCATGATGATAGCTCTCACTTACAATAAACCGTACAGCTTTGCTAAGTTTTTGTGGGAAAATCTTCGGTCAAATATTTCTACAGCTCTTGATAGTCGATTTTTGATGTATCCGAGATTTATCACAGCTATCATTAATGATCGATTTCCTGGTTTGGTGCCTGTTGGCAAATTGTTGATGGTTAATGTTGTTGGGTCACGTATCTTCCATACTATGACTTCTCATGATACAGGTAGACCTGCTATTGTTGATCCTCAGATTCAGCTACCTGATCCGGCGGTTATTGTTCCCGAGGTACATGTTATTCATTGAGACCATCCAGTGCATAGACAATCTGATCCTGTGGATGTTTTTCTTGATCATGTTCCTGAGGATGATGGACCTCTTCCTGATATGTCACACTTATCTATACCGGATGATGATTTCTTTGCTGATAGTACTGGCTTGGATGAGTCTTTTGATTGGGGTTCTGGTACAGGATTTTTGGGGCTTGATTTTTCTACTCCTGGTCTCGATTCTTCTGTTGGACCTTCTACTAGTATTGGACCATCTGATGGTCATCCTGGTATAGTTCCATATTTAGTTTCTACTTCTCTTTCAACTGATGATGACACGTCTTCAGAATATGTATATGGGGGAAATGATTCAGTGTCGCCAGTAGGAAAGCGCAAATGCAAGGATTCTGAAGAAGAAGATGAAAATTATGAGCCAAGATCTGATGAACTTGCTTTGGCTGAGAAGGCTTCTGAGAAAGGGAAAGCAAAAGCTAAGTTGGTTCCTCGAAAGCGTCGGAAACAAGGTGTATTTCGTAAACCTGGTGCGGTTGTTATTGATACACCGGTTGTTTCTTGTGCTTCTGTGACTTCTATTGGTGTTACGTCTTCCGAGATCCCTGCTACAGTTATTTCTACTCCCATTTTTACTCCTGTAGTTGTTTCTTCTGATGCTGTGGAATCTACTGTTGTTACTTCTGTGCCGTTTATTGAGATAGGTATAGATTCTTTACCTCCGCAAACTTCTTCTATGCCTCATGTGTCTGAGATGGATGCTTCTCAGCGGATTCTTCGCTTGGAGAACATGATGGATAATATGATGAAGAAAGTTGTTGATCAGGATAAGGTTATTAACGATCAAGCTCAACTTGTTGCTGCTTTGTCATCTGAAAATGATTGTCTTACTAAGCTCGAACATGATTATGGAGTGGTGCTTAAGCAACTGGCTGCTAGTGAATCCGCCAATGCTGCTTTGAAAGAACATTATGATGGTCAAATTCGTAAACTAGCTGATGCAATGGAGAAACAGCAAGCTAGCCATGACAGGACGATTAGTGATGTGCAAACTGTTGCTAGTGGATTGTCCTCGACTATTACAGATCTGAGTACACAGTTGGCGGCTTCTGATAAGAATTGGGCACAACTTCTTCATAAAGCTGATAATATTCAGAATTCTATGGATGATAGAGTTAAAGATGCGAAGACGTTGCTGGGTAAATTGAATGACACACAGGTTGCTCATCAACAATCGATCAACAGTCATTGGGATACTCTTGATAAGGTTTCTAGCTGGATAAAGTATTTTGAAGATCGCCTCGCGACTTTGGCATCTATGGGGAGAGTAGTGATCCGTTCTGATGCTTGTAAGGTTAGGAGTTCTTATGGTAATGTACGACCGAATGATAAAGATGATGATCCTAATGAATCTAGAGGTGGTGAGATGCCAAAGTGCTCGACATCTCATGCTCAAGGTGTTGCTACCAATCAGGCGGAGTCTGATGCATCTAGAAGCAAAAGGAGCTCTGGAAAATCTCATGTTGTTATTCTTGATGATGAGGCTGAGACTTCTAATGCAGTAGGTAGTGAAAGTGTATCTGAAGACCTTCCTATTGATAAGGAAGTGGACTTAGATCAAATCATTTCTAATGATGAGATCGTTGGTACTGAAGATGCTGATGTTGTTGAAGTTGTCTATCAACAATCTAAATCGATAAAGACAACTGAGGATTCTCTGAGTAGAAAAGCACGAAAGAAAGTTTTTCGTGAAGGAATTTCTGATGGAGAAGAAGAATGTTGTGAAAAGAAGATTAAGAAAGCTTCTAAGATTCTTTATATAAGCAAGTTTAAAGATTCTTCTTTACCGAACACTGGTGGACGTATATTGAGTTTCTTTTGGGATAATGAAATATATGCGTTTGCTGTGAAAAGAACTTCTGGGGTAATGTATTTCAGATCAAGTAAGATAGCATTGAGTACTCTACCAAAAAGGGATTTTGTTGATGTTGCAAAGGCTCCTTTCTTCAATTACGGTAAAAGTCCATATGCTGATCATTTTGTTGATCTGATGAAATATGAAGTAAGTACTGGTTATTTTAAGAATTTTCGTCCTCAGAAGGGTCAACTGTTGATTAAACCGAATGAAGTTGACCCTATTTCTAAGAAGCCGAAAGGTAGAATCATTTTCAACGAAATTCAATGCTTAAAAGAAGTTCGGATGAAGAAGTTTGAGCCGAATATTTTGTTAAAAATGAAATCTTGGAGGATGGACGTAAAATCTTTTGAAGCTGTGGTTGAAGATGGTGATTCAAATGAGCTTCTCAGAATCTATGAACCATATCATCTAGCCAATCTGTGTAAGGAAGATCTTGTGATGTTAAGAAAGGAAAGAATGAAGACTATGGGTTGCAGTCTTAGATTAGTTCAACAGTATGAACTGATGGTGAAGCAGTTGTTAAAAGACAAGTCTTATGCCAAGATTGTTTGAAGATTGGAATATCGCTGCCGCTGAAGATTCTAAAGATTTTGAAGACTGCTGAAGATTTCAAGATGCTGATGTCAAGGGGGAGTTTGTTGGTGCATTTCCTTGTGACAAAAGCATTCGTGAAAAGTAGTTTGAATCGTTAGTTTATGTAAAAGTCTAATGTTAATCATGTGTTTAATAAAGTCAACCTTGACTGTTGACCAAGTCAAGCTCGGCCATTGACCAGGTCGAGGTCAAGTCAAGTCTAAGGCCCATTTCGTTATAGGTCCGTTTAAGTCCATTAAGTTTAGTATAAATAGAGATTAACCTTATGTTTAAGGTTAATCTTCTAGCTTTGTTTTCATTCATATTCTCGTGTTTAGGAACTTGGTATTTACTTGTAATTGCATTTACTGAAGTAATATACGGTTCCAGTTTATTCATATTCGTGTTCGTGTTGTTGATTGCTTTTGTATAAGAATTTCCGCACTTATATATTAGATACTTAATCTTGTTAGATCCGGTGGCAAAGGGACTTACAGGCTTCTTTTTCAGTATTGTTTGTGACAAGCATTCTTCAGGTAACCATTTAATCTCTGTTCCTATCGCCTTCTTTAAAAGATTCTCATCATAATCAGCCATATGGTACACTTTTGTCAAAATAGAGTTCTCAAAAAACGGATTCGTGTCAAAGAAGAACTCAAGCTTAAAACTCTTATGAATATCTATTGGACACCACTTAATGTCCTTCAGATACTTGAGAATTTCTTCATCGCGCTCTGAAATCTGATAATAATGCACATGATTAAAAAACGTTTAAATTCTAGAATCAACCACCACGATCCATGTAACTAAAAATAGTGTGTACCTCTGGCCACAACAGATCATTGCATCTAACCAAAAACTTGGCGCACCCTTATCTGTAAAAACCATTTGGCAAGGCCATTGTCAAAAGTTTAAAACAGAACATATAAAAAAATAAACTAATTACCTTCTTTAGCTGTATCATCTCTAACATCTATCGCAGTTTCATCGACGTTTCCATCAACTTCAACAACACTATTCACGATGTCGTGTCTCTGCAATTTCACAGAATAAATAAGTACACACAGAAACTTCAGAGAAGAAAATCTGGCCCTCGTAAAAGTAGCTAATTTCAAATTACAACATAAATCCGTCCACACCTTTAGATATAGTGGAGCATACAGTTTCTGGTATTTTGCTTCCAGAGCTGCTCTTTCTTCAAAGAACTTGGTCTCAAGCTTATCATATTTGCTTGGTACATTGATATAATACAAGTAAACCTTGGCATCAAGTTAGAAACACTAAAGATTATGTCGTAAAGTAAAACTTACTCTGGTTAAAAAAAAAACATCAATTATGCATTGCAGTCATATGAAAAACAAAGTGATTGCAATACCAATGACTATTTAGCTTGTTGTGAATAATTAGTACCTAGCTGCGGTGCTTGTGTTTACTTTTTAAGTGGATTAATAGCTGCTTGAATAACTTTTAAAAGCAGCTATTGAAACACTTTAAAGTAAAACCCAAATACCCCAACTAAAGCTAATTAGAACCACAAAAACAGTGTTTTGGAAATAAAAATAGAAAATAGTGTTTTGGGAGTAAAGAAAAAGAGGGTTACTTGCAGCAGCGGTGGTGGTTGAGGAGGCGCCGAGATTGGAAAGATCAAACTGTACTTTCTTGTTATTACCCATGAAACCAAATGCTAGAACAATCTATAAAAAAAAAAAAAAAAAAAAAAAAAAAAAAAAAAAAAAAAAAAAAAAAAAACTGAAAAGGAAATATATGAAAGATGTTGATTGTTGATGAAGAAAAAAGGAGGGAAAGTGTCAGTAAAAAATAAGGGGTGGGAATTGGGTTGATTATATTTAGACACTCACGGGAATGATGTAGTTGGGCTAAGGAGTTTTAATTTGGATTGGGCCATATAGTCCACGTACCAAAAGTAATAAAGAATTTTAAAAAAACATAAATTTTATATATACAGTAGAATGTAAAGAGACAGAAAACAAAATTATTTATAATTATAGTTGTGTATCATATTTTTGTAGTTCATTTTGAATTGTAAGTATCTATTATCTAATTTAAGCTAAAGTCTATAATTCTTTCTATTATTGTATTTATGTGGCACATTTTAGAGCTAAAGTCTAAGATGGGTTACAAATTTTGCGTTGATCAAATTCTAGCACTTTTTGATGTGCGATCTTCAACCTCTAGATACAAAATAGCCCGCTGCTCCACATTTGGGCTCGCATCATTCCCCTCTAGGTAGGTGAAATTCGCCCTCAAATTAACAACAAACGCATCATCCGAAGAATTATCATAATAAGGCAACAAATGTTCAACTAACACATCAGAAAAATGAATGTGGCTAGGCAATTTCAGCCTATAAGCATTGGCATTTACCTTTTCCACAATCACAACCGGCCCAATCTTTTGATGGATACGTGAATAGAAATGAAAGAATATTAGTTATATAGTATTATAGTTAACGTAGGGTTAACATGCTGTTTATTTTTAATTAATATTTATATTGATTGATAATCAATGATATATTGCTGGAAACTGTTTATAAAAAGGTAACATAAATATACAACTTCTCTAATTATGAACATGTTAAGTTATTATAACTCAACAATTACATAGGGATAATATTACTCGTAATCAATACGGTTGCTTTCGATGGGTTCTTCCAATTGGTATACCGTATACATGGTAAAGAAGCATTATTTTAGTCTTAAATTCTAGATAAGAAAACTTTGTATACGTGATTTGATTTGAAGTTTTTATTATTTAATTAAAACCTAAATAAAGTCTGACAAATGACATGAATGAATCTCTTCCAGACTTCTAATAATGTGTCGCTAAATTATTTTTAATTGGCTTTTTTCCTTGTAGTGATAATAATATAAGTGATGTTTATAATAATGACTAGTCATATGTCCGTGTAATAAAGCATGTGAAGGCGGCAATAATAGTGTGATTGTTAATGTAAAAGTAATTGACATAAAAGAGCGTATTGTAGTTATTTAAGAGTTAAAATATATGTTGTAAATTAAGTTCCTCAAAGGTATTATAAGACTTTCAAGTAGATATAATAGCTATATCAAGTGAAGATCTTTAAAATAATAAATAAAAAAAGAATGAACATCTCAAGGTTATTAACAACTTAATCTGAGAAAAATTAAATGTTTTATAAATTAAATAGTATACATATAAATAAAAATAATTAAAATAATGGATTTACATAATGTGTTTCTTCTCAAACATTCTTATCATACACACGGATGGATATATGCATTATATGGTTCAATCATACACACGGACGGATATATGCATTATATGGTTCTACGGTACATGATCGAAGATATGTTATCATTTGGGGAAACGAAGATAAATGGGTACAGGATTATGAGGTTCTGGTGTAGCATTCCACACCGAAAAAGCACTGGTTGAGTTCATCCATCGACTGGTCATATCTGGGTAATGCCGATCCAAGACATCTTTCAAACTCTCGGTTGTGTTCACCCACTCGAATCCCTTTTTCGTGTACACATTTTCATTGAAATTACTTGTGAAAAACCTATCTGCCTCGAGTCTCCTGTAATTTGGGAATACGTACATGAATCAGTTAAGCAATATGTTCATTCAGTCTGTTACTTGTCAACGTATAGTATATATATATTTTTATCGTATCGACTTGTACCTTGAAGCCATAGAGAGGAAAACTGTAAAAGCTGTCTCACTAATAGCGAATCCTTTGATCTTTTTCTCGGCCGCCATTCCCACCAACAGATCAAGTTGTTCCACGTCATCATCATACACTTCACGCAACGTGTCAATAGCTTCTTTATCGTCCGTTAGGTCTTCCCATTTAGAAATCGGGATCAAGAAAAGTGATCTACGAAACTCATTGTATCTAGCTACACTCCTCTCCCTATCCCTATAAACTGCATTATTATTATATATGATCACATAATGTTAATATCATATTGTATAATTATTAGAATCAAATTTGGTGAGCAAAAGATGGATGCTACTTACTATCGAGTGATGCTAAGTCGATATGGTCAGAGCGATCTGTACCGTCGACGTTTTGAGGCACAATGTTCCTGAGCCACACTGGATAATTCCATAGCTCAAGTGCCCCACATGCCTGATGTCCCATTGATACCATTTGTGTTGTAAACCCAATTTCTGATAACTCTTTTTCTCCATCCTTCCCAATCAAATTGATCATGTCAATCCTGTCAGTGTTATACGAGTATATGACAATATGTCAACAAATTAGGAATACTATTGATTGTCATCAATTTTGTTATAAAAAGCTCCATATCTATATAAACATGATATAAAAGGGCTTACTTTTTAGATAATTTTGGGGACTTGTTTGGGCCTGGTGTTGAATTGACATCCATGATGTGAAGTTGATCAGGCAATAAAGAGTGCATTCTATACACACTTGTAAACTCTTCGGTGAGCGAGTAGGGTACCCCATGGTTATTGGGTTCCTTCAACCCTACAAGACCTCCCAAAACGGCGCCTCCAACATGCCCGAATGTGTCCTTAAATCTTTTCCCCAACATCCCATACCAGTTGATTCTCATTCCAGCAACAAGGGTGTCGGTCTTGAGAAGCTCGATAGTCCAATCGATGGTGTGGATCTTAGCAATCACTGCAGAAGTTACTAGTCTTGCGTAGCCGTAGAGAGCTTCATCATTCAAATCGGGATATTCTTCCTGATTAATTATCATATATAGTTACAATATATTGGAAATAAGAGAATTTATCGAAGATAACTGATTCAAATGAATAATGTGTATGTCTACTATACCTTTAAGGTGTCACAAATGGCGTTGTGCTCGTGGATGAAGAGAGCTTGTAACGACGATACACCGATCCAACTATTACGAGTGTCACCGGCTATGGGCATTCCGTTATTGTCGTGTTGGAGGAGGCCGTCTTTCGCAATCTTGAGCTTTCCATCTTTGAATGTTCGCACATTTTTCTCGTTACTTGAATTGCTTCCATACACTACACTCCCATCCCTGTATCACAAATAATCCAATTTTAATTAAATGTTATGCATACAATACAACGAGAACACGATCTTTTTTTCTTTTTTTTTTTTATTTTATAAAAATCACCTAAATATATACACCAAATTCTTCATAGAGATTGTAAGAGAAATAATCGTACCACCAAGGAGTTCTCATATTAAGATGGCCTTTCTTAATGTCATAAGAACCGGTATCAACTTTTTGGGTCTCGAAGAACTTGAAGGATTTGAGAGGGCATTCATTAGCTACTTCAGCAGGTGCTTTTAGCTCAATCTGATGATCCAATTTTAAAAATATATCAATACATGGTCAAAATCATGTGTAGTGTTAAGTTGTGCGAGTAATTGATCAATTAGGTACCTGTTTTGTTGACTCGAGATGATCGACCCAATCATGAATCATGAATTGAATCCATGAAGCGGCAATTATGTTGAACTGTTTTCCGGTGTCTATAAATTGTTTGCGTGCTAGAAGCTTTGTTGCCACCACCATGGGATCTGGCTTCAACAACTGTACAGAAAAAAAATTAACTACTTATATAGATATGGTTAAATTAACACATTTCTGCCTCTTTTACCATTGAGTCCTGTTGGGTTTAAGGTCGTGATCGCGTCGTATTTGGGTCAACGGTGATATGTTAATGTTTTTACAGCTTCATAGCCGTTATGACCCGAAACCATGTAACCTCAAGGTGTTTGAGACTACTTTTTTGAAAATAGATTTTGTTTTGTTTTGAAAAAACATGTTTTTACATTCTTTTTTAAAACTGGGTTTTTTTAATCATACTCAAATAATCATTTTTGTACTCAAACAATTACTATTATTTTTTGATTATTTGTGTTATGCGGGACAGATAATCCATTTAAAAATGTAATTCCAAATATCCTTAAATTGAGTCGTGGGTCATATAACACATCGTGTCAGAAATTATGACACTCGTAGTTAGTAATGTTTTATGATTTATATAAGTTTTTCAATAATATATATCTTAAAATGTTTTTATTTTTTTAATGTTTATGAACAAATGGGGTTTGTTAAATACAGCCCTTAGGGTTGTGTTTAAGGTGCATAAATTATTTGTACATTTACCATGAAAATTACGATGCGAGTTTTTAATATGGAAGGTACAAGTTTTTTTATGCACATTAAATACAACCCTTAAGGCTGTATTTAGCATATGTTTTCCTAGATAATATATACCAAATTACGAACAATGGAAAGAATTCGTTAGCAATTTCCTCGAAGTACTTGATGATTATCAATAGTTCAACACTCTTTACTAGAAGAACACCAATATCGTTTTCTATAAATAGGATAATATTTTCTTTATCTTTATTGAATGAAGGTCAAGATATTAATGCGGTGATTTTCCTTGTACATGACGTGTCAATTACTATATTTAATTTAGTTGTTAGTATGATTACTGATCGTTTTTCAAGAATAATATAATATAATACAAATAAAACCCGATAAAAATCATAGTGGGTTAATGATAAGGGTGATGACATTGTTCAAAGTAATGGTACATTGGTTTCATGACTTTCTCGACTAATGTCTATTTTATATTAATCAGATCCATATTAAAAAGCTCTTTTAATGATCGGATTTTTGTTAAGATCATTAAAAAGAAAATACTATACCTTTTTAAGACTCAAATTTGAAACATTGCAATTCTTCTCAAACCAATTTAAACTTTAATGGGTTGGTTAAAACTTCTATTTCTTTTAATACAAAAGTTACAAGTTTTTTTCTTGGCGTAAATTTTTTAGAATAGAGCATTAATGTACCCATTAATAAGTAGGATCAAGTGATCAACCAAGCTTGAAACAGGGAAAAAAAGAAAATTCATAGTGGGTCGTGGGCCTCGTGGCAACACAATATATTCTTGAATATCCTCGTATGCATTTATTCATGTTCTACTGTTTTGTCGTTGTCTATTCAAATCAAAATTTTCCTTTTGTCATGTCATAATAAAATAACAACTAAATAAATAAATTAAAGTTTTATCTTTTATTTATTAATTAAATGCAATAATGTCATACACATGTATCATTGTAAGGAAATTAGTTCTTAATATAGAACGGAAAGCATGCATGGTTTTCTTTAATGTGCATATTTTGAACAATTATGATTATTTATTGCATGAACTTTTATTTAATTTGTATAGATGAACTATCTAGTTGCTGGTTATTAATGACCTCTTATTAATTGAAAGTGATTTTTTTTATCTAAGTTGTGTACCATTTTTATAAGATTTTTTTTTCATAAAAGATGGACTTTTATATCAAAAACTCACTTTTAGATTTTACGTCAAAAATACCTATACGGTCTAAAAATAAATCACTCTTTTTTCTCCTTAAACTTTCTGTCTCTTTGAAAAACCAAAAATGTCTATTTCCTTTATTCACTAATTTAAACATCTATATCTAATATACCTATAATACCCTTAATGAAATAATTTATAATATAGATCTTTCAACATTTAATTATAATAACTATAATATCACCTTTAAGATCAATAACTTTTATATTCGACCCTATCGTCACCCCCATCACCAACCCCACTGTCGTTCCCACCAACACCTCCGCCATCACTACCCCACCGCCGCTGTATTGCGCGGACATAAGTCTAGTACTAACTTATACACATTAATAAAAGTCCTACAAATTGCCATTATCAAAATCCTTTTCATTATATATGGATACTTTTACCAATACTTAAAATTGTCAACTTTGTTTTAAAAAAAAAAACTCAAAATTTTAATATTAATATTAACTCATTTTACCTTTAACAAATAAATATATTTAACATAAATTTAATTTTCTTTCCTTATAACACATCAATTAATTTATAATTTTTCATTCTTCTAAAACAAGTTCTAGTTTATTCTTTACATGTATGCCTGTAATAAAACTTAAGACTTTCAAAAAAAAAACTTCTAATAATCATATCCACCCCAAATATAGAAATTGAGACTCATATTAAAATTGATTAATTAAACTTAACTATTGAGAAACGTATAATTGATCTGTATAAACTATAAAACTATTTTTTCAAAAAAAAAAAAAACAATTTAAGTTTAGTCATCTAAGATAATAATAATACAAGTGGTAAACTATGATATCTTTAATTTTTTAAAGTCTCGCTTTAACAGCTACTACTCGTATTACTGAAAACTCAGATATGCATGATACAAAATTATAATTATAAATTATTCATCCATCATTAATAAAATGATCGAGGTGGATGTTCAAAGAAAAAAATAAAATGAAGTGATCATGAGAAGTAGCTAGAAAAGTGATTGTAGTACCTTATCTTGCTGATCAACGGGGCGCATGTTCCGGCCCAAGAAAGTTCCTTGACTACCCACATCTTCATTTGTGGGATCATTGTACTCACCGTTGGCCGTTCTGAATATTGGGACCACCTTACTACTATTAGACCCAACCACCCTGTCATCTTTTGGAGCTTTCCCAACGTTGATCAAACTGTACCCGTCGTGAAGACGACGACGAATACCCAAGTAAGCAAGCCCTAAGAACACAGGTAACCGATGCCACCCGATCCCCGACTTATCCACAGCATGAATGATCTACAAAAATAATACGAGTACGTACATCATATCGTTTTTTGTTGAAGTGATCGATTAATATAAAATTTTATTAAGCATAATGCATGCGAATTAAATACAATACGTTACCAAGAAGAGAAGCTTGTCGATGAGTGTCATACGGTCAAAGATTTCATGAAAGTCGTTATTAACGAAGCGTTTGATGGGTGAAAGAAGCAGAGATTTTGCTGCAGAGGATATTATTGACTTCATGTTAATTAGTTGTCTAAAACAATTCTAATGTTTTTTGGTGAGCTGGTGTATAATTAAAGTCAGGATATGATCGATGGCCTATTTATATACTCATCTTGATTAGTTAAAAATTGTAGAAAAGCAATTGATGGGGACTAGTTTAATTTTTACAAATAATATTGTATTTGTTCACACTTTTAGGTGAGTGTGAACAAATTAAAAATTTTGTCACGCTTTTTAGTGTGTAGAAATATATTGAATTAAAAGTGTACGGAAATTTCTCCACACTAAAAAGTGTGTATAAATAAAAGTTCACACTTTTTAGGGTGAACTTTCATAATTATTTTGTCACACCCCATTTGTTCACGGTAACTTTTTAGTTACCGTGGACAAATGGAGTGTGACAAAATAATTTTGAAAGTTCACATTAAAAAGTGTGAACTTTTATTTCTACACACTTTTTAGTGTGGAGAAATTTTCACACACTTTTAATTCAATATATTTTTATACACTAAAAAACATGACAAAATTTTTAATTTATTCACAATCACTTAAAAGTGTGAATAAATGCAATATGATCTGTAGTGTTTAGTAACTCGTTTAGAGTTTGACTATTCTTGTAAGACTTAACAAATGGGAACACAGAAACAATGATGAAAGAATGAATTATTCCTGTGCATGTATACAACCACAACTAACTTTCTTTTTTTTTGAACAATATTATACAACTAACTTATTAGAAACTTTTGCAGTCGAGCTAGATTGACCAACTACATATATTTAAATTTAATTATTCTATTAACTGTTAGAAAAAAATATAAGTATTTAATTATTTTAGTTTCTACAAGTCTAAAGTCCAGGTCAACGGTCAGAAATGGTATGGGCCTAAACGGGTCAACTAGCTACGGTGATATACTGGGTGCGTTGGACCACATGTTATACTGTACGAAACTTACAATAACTCCATCTTAAAAGTATGTTGATCCGTTTATGTACAATACTAAAAACATAACCATATTCGCAGGAAGGAAAATCAACCGAGGCGAGCAACTAAGCGACAACGCACATGATAATCTTTTATTTGGCTAATTACCAAATATTTAATTATGCACACAAAGACTGATCTAAAAAAATTATACAACTATTCAATTTGTAATTATTGTATATTATTACATATTGTATCATTATATGAAAAATGAAAGCTAAGAGCCAAAACAAAATCTCAAAACATTTAAATTGAGACGGAAATAATGCTATATAATTTAATAGAATGGGATAAAAAAAACAAATTACTGTTTATATTGTCGCATCACAATTTTGGAGGTTTTTGATAATAAGATAATTTCACGATAGCCTAGTCTGTTAGAATTTTCATTTTTAAGAAGAAAAATATCAAAAGAATCCAATTTTAGTTAATTAGCGATTAAGACCAGTAGGCATGTGAATAACGTGAATATAACTTATTACATTATTGTCATATATTTTTTTTATATTTGTATTGAATGAAGATTATTAATTTTTTTTTTTCTTAGTTATAATAATTATGTTGATATTTGTTGTTAGTTACTAGCATTGTACCCGCTCAATACGGCGGCGGTTTGGTGGTTACGGCTTTGACGACGGCCGTGGTGGTGGCGGACTGTTGTTGGTGGTGGGTGTAAGTAATTGCTCTAAATATCATCGATGTATATGGGTATTGGAGATATTTCTTAAGATAAAAAATTGATGATGTAAATTAATTCATTAAGGTTATTTAATGGTAATTTTGCATATAACACTTTTATAAGAGATCGAGTGTGTGATAATTATTATAAGATATAGTATAAATATAACTATGTTAATATTTGTAAAGAATAGAATGAGGACATTGAAATTAACGAAGAAGAAGGGATTATGAAAAAAAGATAAATAAATATGTCTAATTTAGTAAATTTGTAAACGTGTTTAAAAATCTTAAGCTCATACATGTCAAATCAAAATTGAAGACTAAAAAAAGAAAAATGTGTAGAATCCACATATATCATCCGTTAAACCTTTAGACATACTTTTAATTATATATACTAAACATATATATCATCATCATTACTTATATATTACGATAACGGTATCCGTGTAATGCGGCGACGAGTGATGATGGCTTTAGCAGTGTAGTTATTAATGTAAAGGTAGTTGACGTAAAAAGATAGTATAGTTAAATTAAAAGGGGCATTTGTGAAATATAAGATATGTGTGAAGATATTTGATTTTATGTAAAAATGTTTTAGTCATATCAAAAACTTAAAGTTTAATTAAAAAAAAAAGAAGCTTTCTTTATTAGGTATTATAGATTATGAATTATTACAATAATTAAAAAGCTGGTGCATATTCCCAAAAACCATAATGTCTTGAACACTTTTGAAGTCGAGATTGTACAACTATAGATGGTACCAACCACTATAAAATTTCACAAGTAGCGTCAATGGTCAAAACTGGTCAAATATTGTTAGGCCTAACCCAAACGGGTAAAACTAGTTGTGAATAATATGGGTATTGGGTACAATATTGGACCAAATGTGCTTAAATACCATAAACAAAAAATGACGAGATAAAATGCTCCAAACTATTTTACGGGTCGGTTATGAGATAATGATAGATACTGTGAGACAGTACCCATTTAGGTACAAATTTTTGAAGGCAATTACAAATTTAACCCTTAAATATTATGAACATTCAAAAATGCCTCCTGATAATCAACTTGATAGTACCCAAACATATGTACAACCGCCGCAGTACATATGTTAACCCGTTATATAGTGAATCTAAAAATTAAATTACATAATTATATGTATGCAAAAAATAAATACTAAAATACCAGTATACATTCATTTGCCTTGTATTGTATGGTTGGAGTACTGTATGCTAAAAAATGGGGTATAAAATATATGTATTTGGTTTAAATTGCTGAAGTTTGTTTTGGATTCATCACTTTCCATACAAAAATGCATAAAGTTCAACAAGGGATCCGAAGATAAACTGGTATGGGATTGTTAGAATCTGGTGGAGCATCCCATACTGTAAAGGCACTACTCGAGTTCATCCATTGATACGTCATCTCTGGGTAATGTCGATCGAGTACATCTTTTAAGCTCTCTGTCGTGTTTACCCAATTTAACCCTTTTTGTGTGTACACTTTTTCATTAAAATCGCTGGTAAAAAATCTATCTGCTTCGAGTCTCCTTGACGCCATGAGAAGGAATATTTCAAACGCGGTCTCAGAGATAGCAAACCCTTTAATCTTCTTCTCGGCCAACATTCCTACCATTAAATCGAGTTGTTCGACATCATCTCCATACACTTCTTGCAATGTGTCAATGGCTTCTTTCTTGTCTGTAAGATCACTCCACTTGGATATCGGGATCAAGAAAAGTGATCGACGAAACTCATTGTATCTTGGGACATTTCTCTCCCTATCCCTGTAAACTGTATCATGACACATTTATATATATAGGTGAACAATTTGAGAAAACAGTAAATGTATTACTAAGTTGGTGAAAATAAATAAGTTGAAACCACAAAATCTTGCCAGCCTACTTTCGAGTGAAGCCAAATCGACACGATCAGAACGGTCTGTTCCATCGACATTGTGAGGCACAACATCCCTAAGCCACATTGGATAGTTCCATAGTTCTAGTGCCCCGGATGGTTGATGTCCCATTGACACCATTAGTGTTGTAAATCCAATTTCCGATAATTTCTCCTCTCCTCTTACCCCAATTAGATTTACCATGTTAATCCTGTAAATTAGGTATATTAATCCATAGCTGCGATTTTAAATCTCACTCTTAGCTAGGTGCAAAGAACATGGATGTGAAAATTTTTACTTATGGCTCAATTTTGGAGATTTATTAGGCCCGGGCACTGAGTTAATATCCCTGATGAGTAGTTGATCAGGTGCAAGAGAATGCATTCTGTAAACACTCACAAAGTCTTCTGTTAATGAGTAGGGAACCCCATGATTATTGGGTTCCTTTAAGCCTACAAGACCACCCCAATACGGGCCTCCAACGTGCCCATATCTGTCTTTGATTCCTTTTCCAAACAAACCATACCTGAATTAATCAAGTTTTGGAAAAATTTGAATCTTTGAACGAATTTTAACGTGTAATCGTAGCAGTTAAGCGAGTGATTTAAAAATCAGTACCAGTTGGCTCTCATTCCAGCAAGAAGGGTGTCGGTTTTAAGCAGTTGAACAGTCCAATCTATAGTGTGTATCTTAGCCATAACAGCGGATGTTACTAGTCGTGCATGACGATATAGATTCTCATCGTCCAGATCAGGGTATTCTACCTGGTCACAACTAGTAGTTTGAAATTCAGAAAAACAGATCAATTGAAGTTAATGACGCGAATGGAATTTTAGAAAATCCACCTTTAAGGAATCGCAAATGGCATTATGCTCTAGGATGAAAAGGGCTTGTAAGGCTGACACACCTATCCAACTGTTACGAATATCACCTGCTATTGGCAGTCCATTATCTTGATGCTGGAGAAGACCGTCAATTGTGATTTTAAGCTTTCCTTCTCTATACGTTCTCACCTGGTGCAATTGAGCAGAGTTGCTTCCATATATCGAGCTCCCATCCCTACAAAATACCACAAAGTACGTACTTTGATGAGTAACATTTTCTATATATATATTAGAGAAAAAGGGTGGCATAACTAAAATATATCGTTAGCAATTGCTTTGTATATCAATTATTAGACAAAGTTATACTAAATGTCCATACCACCAAGAAGTTCGAATGTTAAGATGACCTTTCTTGATGTCCTGCAAACCAGTATTAACTTTTCTAGTCTTGTAATACTTGAAACATTTGAGAGGGCATTGATAGGCCACTACTGCAGGTGCCTTCATCTCAACCTGTGATGCAAGTCAATATGTAGTTATATTTGTATAAAAGGTTATGGGTTTATATAACTATACATATCATACATCAAGCCAATAAATTTAGTGTAATGTGGTCAAACCTGTTCTGCTGACTCAAGATGATCCATCCAGTCATGTATCATGAACTGAATCCATGAAGCTGCAATCAAGTTGAATTGTTTTCCGGTGTCTATGAATTGTTTACGTGCCAGAAGTTTTGTTGCTACCACCATAGGATTTGGTTTCATTAGCTAAATTAAACCAGTAGTTTAGTACATATCATAGCTAGCAGATGTTGAATTGACTATAAGATTAAAAAGAACCAAATTAGGCATATCAAACGTTCTGTAAACCTTTTTTCTTCCATCAATTGGGAATGTGTTTCGGCCAAAGAAAGTTTGTATACTTCCTGCAGTTTCATCGGAAGGATCATTAAATCTTCCATCAGGTGTCCTGTAGGGAAAGTCAGCAGGATCATACCCAACTCGTACAGAGTTTTTCCCGACTTTAATCAAATTGTATGCATTATGTAGATGCCGACGTGTAGCTAAGTATGTCAGACCCATGAACACAGGTAAACGGTGCCACTCCATTCCTGACCTATCTACACTATGAATTATCTGCATAAATAATCATATCTCATAATGCTATTTAAATCATTTTCTTGAGCTGGTTAAGAACGTTCATTCATTCATATGTACCATGAAGAGAAGCTTGTCAGTGGGTGTCATCCTTTGAAAACTTTCATGGAAATCCGCATGGATCAGATGTTTGATGACGTAAAAAAGAAGTGATTGTATACGAGACCATAATTGAATCATGTTGTGTTTAACCTTGAGCAATGTGTATACTTAAAGGTTAACTAGAACATAATTTAACAGAGTATATACTGTTAAAACACGGAAGAACACTTGAATAATTGTATCACTCTTATTTAATCAAGTTAGTTCCCCTAAAAATTTAGGAGAATTGCAGATTTGATATGCATGAATGGTAAATATTACATGTATAAACAACTTTTTACTAATTTTAGGCTTCAAATTTGCTATAAAGATGATGTTCACATTTAATGTATGATTAAACAAACTAAACCAACAAGTGTGTGTCAGTTGTTTAAGATAAAAAAAAAATTGATAATGTAGAAATGTAGACCTTTTATAATTAGAATAATAATACCCATAACTAGGACATTATTATACTCTATTAAACATGATTAAAACTCAAATAAATTTATAAATGTATGTACAAAATACAAATACGATATAATATTTTATTACATAAAATACATACATGGAATGATGTCAATGATGATTCCTAACTTCACTCCACAAGAAGCATTCTAAACAATAAATAAACTTTCAATTCTTATACACAAGAAAATACGTTATATAATTCATTGAATATACAAAAAAAATTATATATATGCAAACAATCATTTAGGGACACGAAAAAATATCGGTACGGGATTATTAGGCTCCGGTGTAGCATCCCATACGGTAAAAGCACTTGCTGAGTTCATCCATCGATCAGTCATCTCTGGGTAATGTCGGTCTAACACATCTTTCAAACTTTCTGTTGTGTTCACCCTTTCTAATCCCTTCTTCGTGTACACATCTTCGTTATAGTCACTCGTGAAAAATCTGTCTGCTTCAAGTCTCCTGCGTGCCGAATTCAAATATATATTAATAATAATTGATTTGCTTTTGTTCATTTCTAAAGTTTCACTTGTGATAGTGTTTTTAGTTGATGAACGTACCTTGATGCCATGATAATAAATATCACAAAAGCCGTTTCACTGATGGCAAAACCTTTGATCTTTTTCTCGGCTGCCATTCCTACTAACAAATCAAGCATCTCCACGTCGTTGTCATACACTTCACGCAACATGTCAATAGCTTCTTGATCATCTGTTAGATCCTCCCATTTTGAGATCGGGATCAAGAAAAGTGATCTACGAAATTCGTTGTATCTTGCTACATTCCGTTCTCTATCCCTATAAACTGCACCATACATTGTGTGTTGTGTTTTGATTAGTAATAATACGTCTGTAGCAAACAAAAAAAAATATATAAAATCCTAAACGAATGTTTATGCTTACTCTCTAGTGAGGCTAAGTCGACATGATCTTGACGATCTGTACCATCTACATTTTGAGGCACAATATCCCTAAGCCATGCCGGATAATTCCACAATTCAAGTGCTCCACTTGCTTGATGTCCCATTGATACCATTTGTGTTGTAAATCCAATTTTTGATAATTCATTTTCTCCTCCCCTCCCAATCAAATCTATCATGTCAACCCTGTAAATTTGTCAAACATACATACTTATTGATCTCATATTCTCATACATGACAACTTAAATGGTAACACAGGAAAACATGTCACATCTTTGGTAATTGAAGCTTTAAGAAATCGAGTAAAAATCTGGCCTTACTTTTTTGTCAACTTGGGAGATTTGTTAGGGCCTGAAGCAGAATTGACATCTCTAATAAATAGCTGATCAGGCAATAGAGAATGCATTCTATAAACACTCACAAACTCTTCGGTTAGCGAGTAGGGTACCCCATGGTTATTGGATTTCTTTAATCCTACAAGACCTCCAAGAATGGGTCCTCCAACATGCCCAAATGTGTCCTTGAAACTTTTCCCCAGTATACCATACCTGAATTATATCAATCCATTTTGTATAAATAAGTCAATTAACACAGATACAAAAGGATTTTAGTTAACTAAGTTCCTTCAAGTTTCAAGTAATTTACCAATTAGCTCTCATTGCTAGATGAAGTGTGTCTGTTTTAAGAAGCTCGACTGTCCAATCGATAGTGTGGATTTTGGCAATGATAGCAGAAGTTACTAGTCTTGCATGACGATATAGATCTTCATCTTCCAAATCATGGTATTCTTCCTAGATCATCCGTTTGTTAAAAATTTAAAATTAGGATTACTACTAAAATTATTGAATTATGAGAATGGATGTGTGTGTATATATAACGTGCCTTCAACATGTCACAAATGGCATTGTGCTCAAGGATAAAAAGGGCTTGCAAGGTTGATAGGCCAATCCAACCATTACGAACATCCCCTGATAATGGAACCCCATCATCATCATGTTGGAGAAGGCCGTCTTCACCAATCTTGAGCTTTCCGTCTTTAAATGTTCTCAATTGGTTAAGTTTAGTT
Organism: Erigeron canadensis; assembly: GCF_010389155.1. Classification (NCBI taxonomy): domain Eukaryota; kingdom Viridiplantae; phylum Streptophyta; class Magnoliopsida; order Asterales; family Asteraceae; genus Erigeron; species Erigeron canadensis. The sequence continues at coordinate 33,575,566 of NC_057766.1, forward strand.
GAGTTACTTCCGTATATTGCACTTCCGTCCCTAAATCATCAGGTGGCCAATGTGTTAATCATCATAAGTCACAAATATAAATATCATTGTCCACCATATCAATTCCTTATGAAGATATATGATTGATATATATAGATATATAGGAATTGATCATGCATATGTACCACCAAGGAGTTCTGATGTTAAGGTGACCTTTCTTGATATTATGAAAACCAGTGTCAACTTCTTTGGTCTTGTAAAACTTGAATGTTTTGAGAGGGCATTGACTCGCTACTTCTTCAGGGGCCGTCAGCTCAATCTGATTTAAATCCAACCATGATGCATATATTATAAGTTCAACTATATTCTACTTAGATTAAAAATATATACATTTTGGTCGATTAATATGAATACAAGGATATAATTAATATATATGACCAAACTAATTAAACCTGTTGTGTTTCCTCAAGATGATCAATCCAATCATGAATCATGAACTGAATCCATGATGCAGCAATCATGTTAAATTGTTTTCCGGTGTCTATAAGTTGTCTGCGTGTTAGAAGCTTTGTCGCCACCACCATCGGATCTGGTTTTAGTAGCTGCGAAAAAATTAGACATTTTAGATATATATACAAGTTTGATTTTGGCCGAGGAAGCTAGATTGTAATTAAGTAATTTGTAGTAGATAAATTGTATAGGCTCAATATGACATTGGCATTTCCATCTTTTTTGTTTTTGGCAAGTTTTGACATTGACATTGGTATTGTCAGGTAAATTCGATATGATGATGCCAATGGAGAAAGAATTGACAAGTAGAAGCATGCATCTAAAGTTAATTTAAGTGTTAAAAAATTAATGGTTACTATACGCTAGCTAGTTTAAGATTATACGCTAGCTAGTTTAAGATAACCAGGTTTTCTTAAAGATCGATAAGAGCAAATGTGTGCCCATACTTGTTTATCATTAGAGAACACTTTTTGTCATATTTTAACGTATATCTTAGGGTAAAGTTAATTACAAAAACCGTCCATGTAAGTTGTTAAAATTTACAGGGATTACCTCTATCATTAAATTACGGTTTTGATCTGACTTTTGACTTTCATTCACACATTTGGTCCAAGTCAACATTAAAAAGTCAATGTTTTTACACCAAAACTTTTGATGGAGGTCCAAATTCAAGGATCAAAACTGTAATTTAGGCAAAGTGGGGATAAAACATGTAATATTTAATAAATCACATGAACGATTTTTTTAATTAACCTTTTAGGATAAGTCAACTCAAACATGAAAACATTTGGAGAAATCATGAGATGTTTTCTGAAACAATTAATTAATAAAACCCGATAATAATTTTAAAAAAAACTATTTTAGAACAAGTATGTCATGGTTCGAAAAACTCAAATTATGTCTACAACAATAATAAAAGATGGAGCCAGAATATGAGCAAATTAAGATGGCAAGTTAGAAAAAATTACATTGTATCAATATAGGCATGGGGCAACTACTCACACTACCTCCAAGTTAGTTTCGTTCGACAATAATTCAGTTTTTTTAATGATGACCGTGTCTAGAGTTATATATAAGGTACTACGTAAATTACTTTTTGCTAAAGCAAAAATTATTTATTGGAAGTGTGGGTATTCCAAATTCGTATTATAATAAGGTTGCTCTTTATAATAGCTACTTCTTACCCACTTCTTTTATTATTCATTAGTTTTTTCTCTCATAGAATACCCCAAGAACACCACCGGCTCCCTCCTTATACTACCCACTTCTTTTACTTTTAATCTATTATTTTATTATTCCTTTTTTCTTTTTCACAAAATTAAACTAAATTAGAAAAACAAATTAAGTAAAACTTTTATTAATTATAATAACAAATTTTATATAATTTATAACAAAATCTAGATAGGAAATTAGGGTTTAAAAGTAAAATTTTTAAAACTATAAAATTTATTTCTTAAATAACTTAAAGTTTAGGGGTTAAAACTAAAGTTCATATTAATTAAATTATATAAAATATAATACGGAGCATCTTCTTCGTATGATATATATATATACACCTATAGAGAAGGGATCAAGTGAGAACCAACATATATGATGAGAACCGTGAGAACTATTGAAAAATCATTTCTAAGGGATTTGCCCTTATAATTAAGGGCTACGCCTGTGACGTAACAACCGGCACCATCTTTTGGATCGTCGCCCATCAAATCCATACCATTCTCAAATGCGTCCGGTGACAATCCCTTTAGAACAGATGTAGGGCAACGCCTGTACCGTATCCATATATTTTCTTAACACGTAACCCATATATTTTTTACAAAAACTTTTCTTTTTTTTTGGAATGGGTTTTTGTTAAAAGAAAATAAAAAAACAAAAAAAGTTTTCAAAAAATGAAAAATAAAAATTAAAAAAATAAAAAACGACACAAAAAAAAAAGAGAGAGGAAAACTAGTGGTTTTCACGGTTCTCTCCATATTAGTGGTTCTCACATTAACACTACCCCTACACCTATATATATATATATATATATATATATATATATATATATATACACTACACACACATCACACACACCTGCACTTTTTTTTTAAAAAATTTTAAAAGTTAACAAATTAGAGATCAGGACCCGCTAGCAAGTAAAAACGCACGTCTATACCTAAAACAAACGACTTAGATGCGAAGAAAGACGCAGCCGTGCTAATTGCGTCCTCCCGTTGGTATGCGTCGGATGCAGGGAGGGCGCTCCTATAATGACCGGCCTAACTTCAACCTATAGTTCAATATTTCGGAAAGTGCATATGTGCGACTTTCGTTGCAAGCATATATTCCCGGAAAAAGCTTTGATTTACTATTACTTTTTTTTTTTTTAAATGTTGTTGACTTACGGATTTCATAAGTTTGTTTGAGAAACACCCCATTAAGATTTTGGAGAATTTTTTTTATTTTTATTATTTTTAAATTATAACGTACAACTCCAATAAATACCGACCAGTTCTTGCCGTGGATAATTCCCCGACGTTGATGACGGCTGGTTCTTGGAGCCATTAAATCCCCAACATCGGCAGCTTCCACCTTTAAACAACAGTGATGTCAGCCACCTTCCTTTTCCAGTACTCCCTCGTTTCCCCTGCACCATAATTGACATCATAATATTAATTCAAGCACATTTAATTAATTAATCTCAACACACTATATATAATTAAACATGTATCGAATCCCACATATCACTTGTTTTTGGTATGAAAAAATGTTAACCACTTCTCCCTCGATCGATCGGCTGCTATAAAGGTAATTCTAGATTTCTAGAATATAAACTTGTATTAAACAAGTCTAATTAACGTACGTAAATATTAGAAAGAGCCCGGGGTACCAAGTAAAGGGAGGCAAAACCCCCGTCAAGATTGAAATTTTATCATTGATATATTTAAAATTTTTTTTTATAAGTTTTAAAATTTTGCCTCATTTCAGATTTGTTTAATTATCATGAATTTTTTACATTTTGTCCCCGTCTCTGCGACCAGCTAGCAAGCATTATTATATATGTACCTTATTATCATTCTGATCAACTGGAGGCATGTTTCGGCCAAAGAAAGTCCCTTCACTTCCGGCGCCTTCATTGAAAGGGTCATTGAACTTCCCATCAGCTGTCCTGAACGGAAAGTCGCCAGGATTGAACCGAACACCTACCGGAGTTTTCCCAACGTTAAGCAAATTGTACTCATCATGAAGATACCTCCGTATGGCTAGGTATATCAGCCCCAAGAAAACGGGCAAACGATACCAATGGATTCCTAACTTGTCAGCACCATGAATAATCTACAAATAAAAAACAATGAAACCGTTAAGATTGATTATAATGTATTGTTTTGGTTATTTATAAAAACTTAAGATTTAAATTAGCAGTGCGCGTGCATGGTGCCCGTATATTGTACGCGCGTGCATATACAGATCATCTACCATGAAAAGGAACTTGTCAGTGAGCGGCATCCTGTGAAAGACGTGATGGAAGTCTTCATGGATGAAAAGTTTGATGGGTGAAAGAAGAAGAGTTAATGCGGAAGATATAAATGGAAACATGTTTGGTTTTTACTCTAAAATGAGAAAGATTGAATATGAATTTGTGGATTTTGGATAACCAATAGATTATATCAATCATATATAGACTTACTATAGACATATAAAAAAAGGTGATGATTAATTGGTGAAATGAATGTCACGTTTGATCGAGGGTTGACATAAAAAAGCATAGAAATACACATTTAAAAAATAAGAAGTAATTTACACTAAAGATTATTACAGGTAAGCGGCAGGTTCATGATCGATGACTAACTTAATTTGGATAACACCCAGCTAAACTAATTATAATTCGGGCTTGGTAATATCTAAAGTCTTGACTTTTGGTTTTTACTTTGTTGGATTAACAGGATTGCAGCTTATTCATGGGGGCCCCTCCCTCGTGTGAAACCAGGTGATCACCCTCAAGTTATCTCTACTATTTTGAATATTTCTACTGTATTATAAAGTATTTATTTATTTATTTATTTTTATTTAACTAGTTAATAACACCAAAATACTTATTCTTTTATTCACTAATTTAAATATCTTCATTTTAGATATTAGATTTTAGACTCGTGTTCAACACTGGACACGAGGTTTATGATATTATCAGTATTAGATTTTCATACATTTAATTCATAAAAGCTTATAATTTTGAATATATCGGTTCTAAGTGTTATACTTTACAAGTTGTAGTACAATAATCACAGGTTCGTCACTGTTATTATTAGCTGAGACATATTGATGAATTTATTTGCCGTAGTGATACCACAAGACACATACTACAATAATTTATCTATTATGGAATTTTTAAAACCAGTTGTACTAATAATGTGATATTACTATGAAAGATAATTGAGAATTAAAATATAAAAATAATTGTGATCTTGTACTTGACATTCAAGTATATGTATTTGATCACGTTGTTGATCATAACACGAATAGGTTTATTTCATTCACTTGTCCTATGATAATTAGATAACAATTATGATTGTTTTCATAAATTTTGATAACAATTAGGACTCTTGATTTGAGTAACAATTGTAACTTTAAAAAGTTAAATATAAATACTTTTTTAAACTTTTTTAAAAAATCATCTCAAGTTGATGAGTAAAAATATACGGTATATAAATTAAGTATTTATCATGAGTAAAAAGTGTAAATTACTGTTGAAAAACAAAAAAGTGTAAATTAATGAGACTTTTTCCACAAGTTAATTTAAATACTAATGTAATAATATATTTGGATAATGATCGATTATTAAGATTTTTTATTTATAGTTAATCTAAATGATGATATAAGCGATGACCAATTTGATGAAATTGAGCGATTTGATTGATTAATAAGTCATTAGTTCAACTGTCTTATAGTATATATTAACATAATACTCTTAATAACATTATTTATAACGTATATACCTCAACCTTTAAAATAACATACCATAATCACACCGACATCACTAACCGTCGTCACCACCACCACCATTGTCGCCGTCATCACACCACCGTATTGTGCGGACATTTGTTTAGTTAATTTAAAATGGGGACATGGAGTAAGTTCTTAAGGTGAGAGGACTTCCGCCAAATCGCTTTAAATAAATGGTTTGAATATATAAAAGTAAATAAGAGAGAAATTGTTTCAATAAATTTCAGTTTGTCAAAGGGATTTGAATGTGATGAAATTAAAATTCGATAGAATTTGAATTTGAATTAATTATAATCTATTTGAGTTTGGTTAACCGGAAATGAATGAAATTCATAATAAAAATAATAATAATGGAAAAAGTTAATAAGTATATATATTATTAAATTATTAAAAAGAATACTATTTAACATATTTACATAATATTTATGTAAATATATTTTTTATAGAATAATATTAAGTTTTGTAAATATTTATAACATTTATATAAATATTTTCAAAAATTTTATATACATAGAATGATATTAAACTGTAAAAGCTAAAATTAGTTTCTTATAAACTAAAAATTTATTAAATAATAATTATGAACAATAAACAAAATAATTTAATAACATAAATAATAATAATAATAACAATTATTATTGATAAATATAGTTTTATAATATATTATAACTAATATTACTATTATAATTTCAAACAATAATTATAAAAGATTTTATTCTTTTAAAAATTTGAATTCCAATGGAATTTTAACTTTCCATCCAATATGTTAAGTAATTTTGAATTCCATTTCATTTCGAACAAACAGCTAATTGAATGGAATCTGAATTACATTTTGCTAATCAAAAAGGATATATAATAGAATTATGATTTTATGAAGTTATACGAACCAAACACCCCTTTAAAATGAAAAGTGTGGAAATTGGTGAGGAATGAGTTAATGTAGTTCAGGTGCTTTGTTTATAGTTCACATAGCCACAGTTTATATGATTATCTACTAGCATGGTATCCGCATAATGCGACGACGGTGGTGGGGACGACGATCTAGTGATGTCGGTGACGGTGTTATTGGTGGTGGCGGTGTGAAATGATGTAATCTGATATAAAGGTGATAGTAGATTATTTTAGAAGATAAGGGATTAAAGTATTAATTATTTAAATAAAGGTTTAGATTATAAATTAATTCATTACGGACAAATTTGGTTATTTATAAAAACTTTTTTCATAATGGTATTTAGTGAGGGTAATTTAGTAATTTTGCATCTAACCATTTCTAATACTTTTTAAAAATATGAGATTGATAATTATTATAAAGGATTATAGATATACATAGAAAAAAAAAGAGATATAGTTCCAATAGACAAAGTTTATAAGGGTGGGGGAAGTACTTTAACACTCCTCCCCAATTTTTCCCACCATTTTTACTCATTTTTTCTCCACCTTCACGGAATACATCACCACTCCTCCCACTCTTTTCCACCTAAATAAAGACAAAAGAACCAAGAAAAAGACAGAGGGGAAAAAAAGAAAGAAAGAGGAAGTCGGACACCACCCTCCCCAATTCCCTCCCCACCCATTAAGGTCGCGTTTGGTTCGCAGATTCTGATGGAATTTGATGGAATTGGAATTGAATTTCATTCCTTAGTGCGTTTGGTTGCTCAATGATGAAGGAATATCATTCTGTTGGAATGTCAACATTCCCTCATTTGATGGAATCTCCATTCCATGGGGATGGGGGAAGGAATCTCATTCCGTCTCTCCCTTAAATCTTCAAAAAATGAAAAACATTTCATCAAATTCCATTTTATCAGATTCCAATTCCTTCAATAGATTTCATTCCATCCAAAAACATTTCGCGAACCAAACGCGTCATACTATAGGCAGAATGGTGTTCAACCCGGTGACCAAGCAATACCTGCTTATTCTTCGGGGTACACCGTCCACCCTAAGTTCATGTCTTTTGTCCTATTACTTAATGATAATAAACAATTACGGAGTATATAACATATATTTGGTCCCTTCCCAACAAAAAGAAAAGTGGGAAAAATGGTGAGGAGAGAGAGAATTTGCAACCGATTAAAAGAAAAAACATTACACAATTCACATTTCTCAATATACTTTGCTCTATTTCATCCATTAATAAAAGTTGGATTAGTGGGTTTTTTTTATGTGAACTTAAATCATATGGTTTAATTTTTGGATAATTGAGAAAATTTATAATGAATTTAGTTAATTACATATATAGACTTTTTATATATACACCGAAAAAAAAAAAAAAAAAATCAGACCCTTAAATAATCCAGTCTTAGCCAGTTCTCCGCTTTGCCTTACATCTAAAAAAGCGGCCTTTGGATAAGCGAATATTGTATTCACAAAGAGTGTATGTTGTTATACCAAAATTGTTTATCAAGTCTAATTAATAAACCTTATACATGTGTTAAAAAAATTGCTAAAATATCGAAAACATAAATTTGTTTTATATTTCTTATTTTTATTTAAAATTGTGTTTCGTGCAAAGCTTGTCTAAAACTAGATATGAAGAATTAGTCAACAGCAAAATTTTTATCCAACTTGAAATGTGATTCGCGCTATCTTCATATATATTTTAAAAATAAAATGAAAATGATATCTTAATCTTAATTAATATTAATAATATTAATAATGTGGAATATTGAGAACAAAATATATAATTATATCCTGAGTACGTATTTTGCGTAATTAGTTCAACCTGTTTAATTAATTGAGTTTTGTAATTTTGAACATGAAGAAAAAGTTAAAAAAAAAAGAAAGCAATATAGATATAGAGAAAAATGATGACCCATACATCATCTTTTTAGATGTATTTAAAAATGGTGTATGGTATGTTTATGGTATCGTGAAATATATTTAACTAGCTAATCAACCCGGGTGATACTCGGGTATGAGTAGCAAAATACATATAAATTTTATATATTGAAATACTTGTAAGTGCGTTTATCCAATTAACCACAATATTTAATTAAATCACCTATAATGATTCCATACATAGTTTTTTGGGCGACTCTAAGTTCCATGAAATCAATAAAATAAAATTGTAGCGAAACAATATATTACTAAAAAATGTAAAAGGTAAAACATTTAAAGAAAACATGAAATATCAAATGGATTCTTCGAGTAGGAGGTGTGTTTATGAGAATTAGTTTTGTAGCTTTGGAACTTTCATTTTATGAACATCTACATCTTCATGTTCAACCACTTTCTTAGAACCTGAACTTGAGGCAGTACCGGCTATTTCACTCGTCCCGAACACAACATCCTATTTATGTTTAAAATTAGAAATAATCTAATATATGTATAACAGTTTTCGTGTTCAAGTTTAAGGTTCAATAATAAAAGTTTGGCATGTAATAAGTTGTACCTCTTTGTTAAGTCCAATAGTTGATGGTAGTTCATTTAACACTTGGAGATCAACATCAGATGAGCCATCCTATTTTAAATTAGTTCAAATAATGTGTGTTAAGATAATTGAAATAAAAGAAAGTTAATTTCAAGTGTTACGTGGTATTATATTTGATAAATACCTTATCACATGCTGCTCTATGGAGTAAAACTACCAAACAACCAAAAGGATAACGAAACGACACAAAATGTCATGAAGTTGAAGAAAGGACAGGAAATTAAAACTGAAACTTGGCAGTTGTGGTGATGAGAAGTTTTTAAAACTTCTGTAACTTCGGAATCTTCATTTTGTGCAGATCTGGACGCCCCTTTGTAACAGAGCCTGTGACGACCAGTTCTTCATCATCATACACCACTTTCTTTGATCCTGGACTTGACGCTGTGCTTTTCATAGCTTCCACGGGCATGGAAGTTTCACCAGTGCCAGAAACAGCGTCCTATGGGGCAATAAAACCAAGTTACTCGTTCAGCAATTGTTTAAATATCTCTGCTTTTGAATATAAAAACCAACATTAAAGTGTGGAACTCGACTTGAATATACCTTTGCAGACAGGGCAGGAAGTAATGGCAGTTGGGAAATAGCACGTGGATCAACATCAGATGGGGAATCCTGATACATTTCGGCAAAAATAGAAGTATTACTATAAGTTAAAGTTTGCGAATGAACTTTTTTTTAAAATAAATTAGGGATATTTATCGTCAATACCTCATCACCATGTGCCCTTTTAAGGATAGAATCAATAATACCCTCCTCATCATATAACTTGTTCACAGTATAAACATAATAGTTGTTGTCGATGTTGTAACTTGACACCTTGATTTTAAAAGCAAATCGCTTACTGACAAACATGTTAAACTCAGCTGGGAACAACTCAAAATGATCACCCTAGACAATAAAATAAAAGCTGATTGTATCACTATAAAATGCTCAAAGTTATTATGAATTTTAATGTAGAAAGCTTATACGATGCGTACATTGTTGGCCTGGCTAATCAACTGGGATGCTGGTTTGTACACATAACCTGTCACATCTCTTTCAAAAACCACCAAAGAGATGGAACCGGTTGCATCTTGCACACGCACCTGCAACTTGATTCTGAAATTTAATAGTTTACCATCAATTAACAAACAGTGGGATATTTGCATTTTAACTAAAGTACTATAGAAGTATATGCATACTTGGGATAGACATCTGTTATCACACCACATTCAAAGCACGCAACACCCTCATCATCAGTATTCTCATCCACCAGTTGGTAAAGACGCTCAACCTTTTTAGAGCATTTGGTGCAAGCAATAGAACCAACCGTTTTCGTTCTGGATTCTGATAATAGTACCCACAACAACACATCCAGTAGGCTACTCAATGTATTATGACCATTAAAATCAGATTATCAAGTCTACTTAAATGTGAGTTGTGGTTGTGAATAGGGATAATGCAAGTTTTTAATATGGTTAGTAGTTGCTGCCACTATCGTTATCATAAATAATAGTTACCTCGGTGATGTCCATTAGCTCATCAATGTCCTTGTGTTCAAATCTTGACCAATATTCAACGGGGTTAGAAAAGACGGTGGCTGATGACAAAAGCCTCTCAGCCGTTGGGTCAACATGGACATTCATCAACCTATACATTTTTGAACACAAAAATGTGTATTCACAACCAAAATCATCGATTATATGTAAATTTTTAAGTAACAAATTTACTAAACCTGTCTTTGAACTCAGCAAATGTTGGTAAATCTTCATTAATCAGGATTTTCGATCCGAACATTGAGTTGGAGATTTGTGGCTCATCTGTACGGGCAAAAACACATTGAATTGAATAAGTACTAACAATGGTAATTTAATAAATCAGCGTATTTGTTCAACCGAGTAGTACATACTTGCCCATTCGCCCAGTTTTGCAAACTGCAGCAGCATAATGACACGGGTGTCACTCCTATGGGGATCTGCCAGGAATGCATCCAGTTTGTTGGCGTGCTCATCCCAAAGAGCACCCATCAGCTTGGTTCCCCTTGTAGGAAAAAGGGAATGTGTTAGACCAACATAAGGTAAACATGCTAAAACATATTTATTTTTTAACAAAAACATATGCATAGTATCAACAGATAAATAAGTCGACGTACTCTTCGTTCTGAAGTTGAAGACTTTTGACACGCCTTTCCTTTTCTTTTGTGTTCATAACCTTGGTATCTTCACACTGGATGATCTCACCAATTGCATATGAAAAGGTAGTTCTTTATTAACACCCAATATATTTATATAACCTATATAATTACGTAAACAATTGTACATACCAAAGGAATACGCTGCCTCAGAATCCCTTGCCAAGATGTCATTGAACGAACGAAGTTGAAATGATTGAGCTGGACCAGTCCAGTCATTGGACATCCTCACAGTTGTGTGACGGTAAAAGTTCAGCTTACAAGGGTGCCTTGTCAAGAGTAACCTACCACTGTTCTCCGCCACGCCAAACTTTGACAGAACACGGACTCCACCTTCCTGTAGTAAGGCATCAAACTGACCAATCAGGTTCCGTTTGACAGTAGCTTGTATTCTGGTTCCCTGCATTTCCAATATACAAACTTGTTATATATCACATATCTAACAATTATCATTAAGTGGAACAAAGTCTGGACATAATGACTAACAATATACAAACTTGTTATATAACTCATGTTTTTTTACCTGCTCGTCAACTAAGACCATGTCAATACTTGAAGTAACATTGGGATTGTCTGCTTCTAGAGCCTCATTATCATAACTTTGATCTTCCAACCGTCAGTTTCCCCATTAATTTCGCTGACCAGGGAAAAGTTTTCAGCAGCCATATCAATTTCTTATAGTGTGGTTGAGATTATAAGAGATAGTAAGAGAAAAGGCGTAATTGATTTGACATTGATCAAGGGATTTTGTGGGACTATATATACATGTAAAAATACAATCTTTATAAAAATTATGAAGATATGTAGAAAAGGTTGTTGGAGTAAAGTAGGAAAATGAATCTTCAATTATGTTAATTATCTTTAATGTTGAATCGGATCATGTTGGACAAATAATTGGTTTGATTTATACAAATTTCGGGTATGAAGATATAGACAAATATATATATCAACAACTAAAAAAAGTAGGAAATTAAATTTTTATATAATTCTGAAGATATACACAAATATATATATATCGTCTCACAAAAAAGTTGAAAATTGAATCTTCATATAATTCACAAAGATTTTTTTTCCAAAATCTCTTGTCATCGTGTTAAAATCCAAGAATTTTAGAAACTATTTTCAAAACCGTGTTTTAGAGAGAGATTTGTGTATATCTTCAGAACCGGGTTTTAAATATATCACGAGTCACAATAACAAAGAAAATGAAAACCCTAAATTAATGTTTAAAGATACCTGATTTACTTTTACCATATGCAAGGCCGATGTTCATCAATCGGAGTTTGGAGAACATATCGAATCTGAAAATTCAACCAAGAATAACACTTTAAGATTAACCTGATGCATATATTGAATTGTTCTTCGTTTTTCATGGATCAAGATTTGTAGAGAGATTATATAGAAAATGAAAATTCTTCTTCCTATTTTGATGGTTTTAGGTTTTTAGAGAGAATAAAAATCCAAAATTGAAACGAAATCTGAAAATTCAACCAAGAATAACACTTTAAGATGAAAACTTGATGTTTCTGTTTGATTTTGATTTATTGTTAGTTGTTGATTGTTAATAATGTTGATGTTTCTGCTTTATTCATATTCATATACTTTACCTTTGGTTTTGATAGTTATTATTTTGTTTTGTTAATTGTTTATTTATTTTTTATTTTGTCGTTAAAACAAAATTTTAAACAAAAATTAAGCTAATGAAAGGGCAATGTTGCCACCTGGCAAAATTTTAGAAGGCATTAGGCTAAGGGAACCTTGCTTTATTAAGGAGAGAGATGGTGTATATATAATTTATAGAAAACTTCTAATCTTTTACTTCTTTTGGTTATAATTAAACACCCCAACATGAAGCAAAACATATATATGTATCTCAAAGCCACATTATCCACCCCAAATCACTCATTTAAGCGACTTCTTGCATCAACTATTAGCCCAATTAAATGCATGACTTGAATTAATTCGATGATTAAGCTAGCATTAGTATGTTGTACGTTATATGAACGAAAATGAAAAAAGTTAAGTACAAGAAAACATTTACATCCTTAGTTTTTCTTTATAAGAGAAAAGAAAAGAAAGAAAAGGTTCGCAAATCCGGCCAATATTTTAAATTGTAATCGAAGTTTTAAAACATGAAATGAAATGAATCATCAGTCATCAAACTTGTTGTGATGCATTTAATTCAGATACAATTCTTAATTATTTAGAAGATCTTTTGAATGAGGTGAGCAAAAGCTTAACTGAACAAAAAAATTTTTTGAAAAAAAAACATGAAATCAAGCTGAAAAATTCGAACCGAAAAAACCAATGGTTGTTGGTTTTGGTTGTTTGAAAACCGAAAGTTATGGTTCGGTTTTGGTTTCATGTGAGAACCGAACCAAAAATATATATATTGTTTACTTTATTTATATCTATATCATTTAATTTTATTACTCATTTTTGGTAAATATGTTAATATATTTGCATTCTTAAGTATATAAAATAGTATCATTTATATGTTTTATGTGAAAATACACAACAAGATTGATTCGGTTTAATAATGAATAACGCATAAAATATAATTAATTATATATGAAGTTTGTTTGAAATAAGTATTTTAAGTTTGTACAACTTATATTGACGGATTTGTTATCATTATTGTGGTGCAGTTGTCACTAATATTGTTTGGAAGAGCTGTTGAAATTATAATGTAATTATAATGTAATCATAAGGTATAAATTTATTAACTTTTCTAGCTCATGTTGGCTCAAACCCACAAATGTTTAAAAACCAACTAAACCGAACCGAAATAGACCCAAACAGAAAAAACCGAAACCAATTAGTTTTAGTTTTCAAAAAACTAAATTTTAACGGTTCAATTTTCGGTTTTAATAAAAACACGACTCAAACCGAACCGTACTCACCCCTACATTTTATGCTCTTTGGGGAGAGAATCTTTGATGAAATAATTTAGACCATGCTATAATTTAGGTACATGTTGTGTATATTTTAGTACAAGTGATTAGAGTAGTATATGGCTTTAAAATTATGCTAATTCAAGGAAGATTGCGAAGTTGACTTCTAGAAAGATTACAAATAATAGATGCCAGGAATAATGACTATTTATGATGATAGAGTCATTTTAGCATGCCCTGAATGAGATAAACGTTCTATACATGTATAGTAGTTGTATACAGACAACCAGGCCGACATGATCTTTGGCCTGGTCTTAAGTTGACCCGGTCCAGTCATTTCAAATAAAGGCCGGTCTTTAATTTAAAAGCCCGGTTCGATTAGGCCTAGTCGATCTTTTGTCTTTTATAAAGTAAATAAATTTCGGCCTTCTAGAATTAGGAATCACTTCTTAATTAGAGGGTGTTTGAGATTAATTTTTGAAAATAGATTATGCGTTTTGAATAATTAGAATCAGATCATTAGTTGTAACAGAACGTACTGCTAAAAAATAATGTTTGGATTTGATTATGTTGTTTGACATCACAATAATCAAATAATCAACTCTTTAAGTGTTTGGCAAATATATTTTAAATAAAAGGTAAATAAATAAAATGATTAAAAAAAAAGGACATCGATCAAATAACTACTCAATACAAAAATAACAAGACGTATGTGTTTTCCCAGTTCAAAGTTGCGTCTCAAACACACTTATGTGTGTATATCGCATCTTTATCATATCGTATATGATTATAAAAATATATAAGTAATGGGGCCAAAGTATGGTTTTCTCAAGTTCAAGTGCTACGTAGAGAGGCAGTGTTCTTACAGGTGAGATTGAACAAAGTTCAAACTTTTTCTTTATTGATTTACTAACACACATAAAATATAAACATTAATATCAACATGATTTGGGATTTTGTATCACTCTATCATTAGATTCATATATATGGCGGAGTAATACAACAATCCTCAAATTTTAAAGATCTTGTTGATTTAAAAATAAATAAGTTATTAAAAATAAAATAAATTATTAAAATCACCTTTTGTTAATTTTTTTCATGAAGATCTTCTTGATTTATTAGAAAGTTGAACAAGAAAGAAAAGCTCTACACAAATTAGGTGATGAAAAAGTGTGGGGACGGTGGGTTTTTAGGGGTATTGGAGTAAATAAAAAGCTAGGAGAAGTAATAGTATAATTCACGTTTTCCAGCCGTAGGACGGGACCTGCTTATAGATTACTGTGTTTTCATCTTTCCAAAACGCAAAAAATCAATTTTCACTAGAATTTTACCAAACACTTAAAAAGTTAAAATAGTTTTTTTGTGACTTCAAATCACAATAATCAAAAAATCAGGTTCAAAAATCAATGCCAAACACCCCCTTAATATCTTAAATGATAAGAAAGGATATAAAAGTAATGATGTGTCTACTATTATTATTTGTCAACTAAGTTTTTTCTTAGGTGTAATTATTTCATACAACTTACTATTATTTAGGAAATAAAATAAGGCACGCTCAATTGTACGTATTTTCTTACAATAGTTGAGAATAAGAAATATTTATAAGTTTGAGGGAAATGATAATATTATCAATTATACAACTAAATTTATTTTTTCTTTTATAAGTATTAATAAATTTGTAATCTGTTTGATTATTTTAAGAACTTTATTAAATATATTTTTTTGTTTTCTTTTTAAACAATAAATTTAAAATCATTTACTATTTTTTTATATATAACTAAAAAAGGACAATTTTATACTTATGTGGTATTTCTCTTCTTTTGGCAAGTAATTTTTTTTTATTATTATTTGTCCCTTGGTTGTTATTTTTTTTTTAAGTTATACTAAAATGTTTTCTAATACATTTATTACATTATATATAGTCTATAATGGTCTACAACAATTAAAAATAATATATATTATATATTTATTATAATGTTACCTTCCAACAAACGGATTTAGTCTAGTTATATATATATATATATATATATATATATATATATATATATATATTTTCAATAAACATCAAAGAAATTTTTATTTCATGCTTTTAAGTTTTAATTAACTAATTAAAATCTCTAACATTTTAACTTTTTTATGTTGAAGTATATATCACAAAAAAGTAAATATTCATATATTATACAAATTACGATCGAGTACTTCTTCTTTACATAAAAAAGTAAAGAACTTCGATGTTATTAAATTATCATACACCAACAAGGGATAGCTAGCTTTGCAACATGTCAACAAGCGTAGGTCCATGTGACTGGACCCGGAAATATAATTACACTGAATATATGAAAACAAATATAATTACACTGTGACTGGGCCAGATGCAACCTTATATGAAAACAAATATAATTACACTGAATCGCACGCATAAAAAAGAAAATATACAATTATGAAGTACATCAACAATGTATCATCATGGGACACGGAAATATATCGGGATGGGATTATGAGGCTCCGGGGGAGCATCCCACACCGTGAAAGCACTTGCTGAGTTCATCCATCGATCGCTCATCTCCGGGTAATGCCGGTCCAACACATCCTTTAAACTTTCCGTTGTGTTCACCCATTCGAATCCCTTTTTCGTGTATACATCTTCATTGAAATCACTCGTGAAAAATCTGTCTGCCTCAAGTCTCCTGATCGATAAAACACAATATAGGTTAGTAAATAAATAATGTTTTAGATCTCTATTATTTTCATTTTCGGTATTTAGTTTTATTATTTGTTTTTGGGTGGATCATGTACCTCGATGCCATGATGACAAAGATGATAAAAGCTGTCTCGCTAATAGCGAATCCTTTGATCTTTTTCTCAGCTGCCATTCCTACCAACAGATCGAGTTGTTCCACGTCATCATCATAAACTTCGCGCAACATGTCAATTGCTTCTTGATCGTCGGTTAAATCTTCCCATTTTGAGATCGGGATCAAGAAAAGTGATCTTCGGAACTCGTTGTATCTTGCTACATTTCTTTCCCTATCTCTGTAAACTGCATATATAATTATGTGTTTTGATTAACTATACAAGTTTATAACCAACAACAAAACTGAACATTACTATTTTAACCTTTAGATATAATTATCAATCTAATAATTTTTGTAATGTTAGATTTGAAATATACGACCAAGTATACAGGAAAAAAAGAATACTCACTCTCGAGTGAGGCTAAGTCGACATGATCAGGACGGTCAGTCCCATCGACATTTTGAGGCACAACGTCCCTTAGCCACAGGGGATAGTTCCATAGTTCAAGCGCCCCGCATGCTTGATGTCCCATTGATACCATTTGTGTTGTAAACCCAATCTTGGACAGTTCCTTCTCGCCGTTGCTCCCAACCAAATTTATCATGTCAATCCTGTTGATACATCATGAACATACATAAATACACTATATACTTACAGGATTAATTTTATATATACGAATATCATGAACAATGAAGTTAGTATTGAGTTTGGCATGAATTGTTACTTTCTATTTAGTTGAGGAGACTTGTTGGGTCCTGGTGTAGAATTGATATCTCTGACGAATAGCTGATCAGGTAAAAGAGAATGCATTCTGTAAACGCTCACAAACTCTTCGGTTAGCGAGTAGGGTACCCCATGGTTATTGGGTTTCTTTTGCCCTACAAGACCTCCCAAAATGGCTCCTCCAACATGCCCAAATGTGTCCTTGAACTTTTTCCCCAACAAACCATACCTGAATATAATTGCACCATTTTCAAATAGAAGTTAATTACTTAATATAGAAATGAAAGTTAATTAGTTAACTACTAACTAGATTCAACTAATTGATTTACCAATTAGCTCTCATTGCTACATGAAGCATGTCAGTTTTGAGAAGCTCAACAGTCCAATCAATGGTGTGGATCTTGGCAATAACGGCGGATGTTACTAGTCTTGCATGACGATATAGATCTTCATCATCCAAATCACGATATTCTTTCTGGGTACGTACAATGAGTAGTTTGCAAGTTAGAACAGATATTAACGGTTATTAGTACAATTCAATTAAGTCTACATATGCATGTGAATGGTTATGTGTATGTATATGAGAGGGACCTTAAGTGTGTCACAAACAGCATTGTGCTCAAGAATAAAGAGGGCTTGTAAGGTTGAAAGACCAATCCAACCATTACGGACATCTCCTGATAACGGAACTCCATTATTGTCATGTTGGAGAAGGCCGTCTTTTCCAATTTTCAGCTTTCCGTCTTTAAATGTTCTCAATTGCTGCAATTTACTTGAGTTGCTTCCATATATTGCGCTACCATCCCTGAATATTAAAACAAATAATGGATGGCCTATTTAATTAACTTCATGTCACGCACATGCATGTATATATATAAAGTATCAAGCTAGGCAATATATGGCAATATGGCATGTTGTTGTTAGTTAAGTTTACATGCATTTTTGAATTTAAACATGTTGTTATTACATGATATATATATCATTTCAGTAGAAAAGTATATGTTTTGTTAATTACGTACCACCAAGGAGTTCTGATATTTAGATGACCTGTCTTAATGTCATGGAAACCAGTATCGACTTGTTTAGTCTTGTAAAACTTGAAAGATTTCAAAGGGCATTGGTCAGCTACTTCTCGCGGCGCCTTAAGCTCAATCTAGTATGTACGTACGTACGTAGTTCAAAATCAATCATCAGCAATTTTGTATGCATGATATGAATATGATCAATATATATGTGAGCGTAAAGTAAGTACTCGTAATTAGCTAGTTAATTAATTACCTGTTGTGTTTCTTCGAGGTGATCGATCCAATCATGGATCATGAACTGAATCCATGAAGCGGCAATCATGTTGAACTGTTTTCCGGTGTCTATAAGCTGTCTTCGTGTGAGAAGCTTTGTTGCCACCACCATAGGATCTGGTTTTAGTAGCTGCATGCAACAAATTAACCAAAGACTTGTATTAATATAATGTCTAACAAAACAGATAATAAAACGGATATGATTTAATTAATCTTTTATTCAGGTTATCATAATACAACCTAATTAAGTGGATATCTCATTACTATTTTCAAACTGGTCACCTCCAATTAAGATATATATATAACCTTAAATTCATTATTATTATTATATAAAAGTTTGATTTCGTTCTTGATGAAATCGTACGAGTACAATTTATGTATTTTAAAGAATCTATTAAGTAGTGCTCCTTGGGTACGAGTTATAGTACATTCAATGAATTACAAATTAAATTATAAAAATTACATTTAACGTCGTTCATTAATTCATTCTGATAATTACCATTATTATATGAATAATATATATATATATATATATTATTTTATATTTAAGATAAATCTGACTTGTACATCACCAGATTTTGACCGTACACCACCAAACATGCTATATATTATTATACTGTATAACATTTTAAAGCACATTTGGTGATGTATGGTCAATAACAGATGGTGTACAGATCATATCTCTAAATAGGAAGTGATCTGTAGAACACTAATTAACAACCCTCACTACCAAAATTTTACTATAATCTAAAATCAAAACTAATTAAATAAAAGTTATTCACTACTAGCATTTTACCCGCGCAATGCGATGGTGGTGGTGGTAGCGACGGTGTGGTAGTGACGGCGGTGTGGTTATTATTGTAAAAATAAATAATGTAAAAGGGGTAGTGTAATTATTTTAGAAGTTGATGGTCTTTTGTTGTCTATTATTCATTAAAAGTATTATATGTATTTTAAGTGAAAATGTTTAAATTAATGAATAAACAAGAGATAATTAAGTGTAAAATAGTTATTTCGCATAGAGACATTTTAATGAGAGAGAATATTGAAAATTGTTTGAAGAAAGAGTATAATAATTTTTGTAAAGTAGAGATGTACCGTGTACGTGAAGTGCTCAATAACTCTAATCAAAAATGGCAAATAATGTAAAAATCCGTAACACGGTTTACATAATTTCTGCTATTTTTAGTATTAAATTTTAATTTACTGTTGTCTTAATTATAGTTTAATGCAGTAGCCTACTCTACCCCTTTAATTGGTAGTAACATCATTTAATATTTTACTCCGATCCGTATTTAATTTAACACGTTAACTTTGTTCATTAAAATTTAAAATCGATGAAACTATAGTTATCAAGAAATTATAATATAATGTTCACGTTGAAAATGATAAGTAACGATAGTACGCACGTATACATAGTAATCCGTAATTTTTGACATTAATACTTCTCATCATGATTAAAAGCAATCATAATTGCATACACGTATAATTTAATTCGATCGCACGATCGACCGATATATAATATATAATTTCAAAATAATTATGAAGAAATCACATAATTTGTTGTTGCATGGCACATAAAAAAGTATTAGTTTTCAATTTGATCCACTTTTAGTCATATTTACCTTATCTTCATTTACAATTAAATTAAACATCTCTAAAGTCAAACCTAGCTATTTGCCATGCTAAGCAGGCGGTATAAGTTGTGATATTATAATCAATCTCACTTCATAAACAAACAAGCTAGCCTGGAAACGGTTTTTAGCTAGTTAAGGTTTGTGGAGGATTAATTACTTATTTTTCACATATATATATATATATATATATATGTTTATGTATGTATGTATATCGATCACTTGAGCTGAATAGTTCCGATCCAACCACCCGGCCACCTGCTCTCTGACGCTTGCATAATCATATTCAATTCCATGCTGTTATATAATACTTCAAATTACAAGCATCGCATCAAAATCCTATCATTTTTTATTTTTTTTTAACTCCTATGTATCATTGATAATAATCTATTTAACAAGTTGCTAGAGAAACAATTACAAATGCTTATGGTATATATATTTGATCGATATTAAAGCTGATTAATTATGAGAAATGTACATATATATATGTAATCGATATTTAAGCTAATTATGGTATTATATAGTAATTAATGAAAATTATATCAATGAAAATTATAATCGTAATTGAATTAATTCATATATTTTATATCAAGCCTTATATAAGATTAATAAAAATATTTACGGTCAAATTTGAAAGAAAAAGATTTCAAAGGTCAAATAGAAAGCCTTTGGACAAATGGAGTAATAGTTACATTTGTTTCGGTCAATTTGGTTCAAGTTTATTTTTTTTGTTATATATTAGGTATCGTGTATTTATTTCTAGCTCGTTAATTTATTAATACTACTTGCCATTAGAAAAACGATGATATACTACATAAAACTAAAGCCTTTGTTCAATCTAACTTATAAGTAATATTTTATAGATGACCTATGAAACCATGCCTAAAAGATCGAATCCTTTTGGTTTCTTATTAACTTTTTATTTATTAAGATTTGAAAACAAGAAAAATAAACAATAAGCATAATGCAATATATATTAGAAGTCCATGCATTGTGTTGTATATATATATATACACACCTTATCTTTCTGATCAACCGGTTGCATGTTCCGGCCAAAGAAAGTCCCTTCACTTCCGGCACCTTCATTGAAAGGGTCATTGAACTTCCCGTCAGCTGTCCTGTACGGGAAGTCAACTGGATTGAACCTAACACCCACCGGAGTTTTCCCAACGTTAAACAAATTGTACTCATCATGAAGATACCGTCGGATGGCTAGATAAATGAGCCCCAAGAACACCGGCAAACGGTGCCATTGGATACCTATCTTATCAACACCATGAATAATCTGCAAATAAATTTTAAGTCAAAAATATTTAATTTACGCACCAATTTATTCTAACTAAATATAAGAACCTAGCTAGACACGATGTTTCAAGTTTTAATAGGAACAATGCATATGTGTGAGTATTTATCTTCCAAAACAAGCATATATATATATATAGACCACGATGCATGAAAATATATACAAACGAACCAGGAAAAGAAGCCTATCGATGAGTGTCATTCTTTGCACGATTTCATGGAAATCATCATGAATGAAGTGTTTGACGGGTGAAAGAAGGAGAGATTTAGCTGAAGATAAAAACGGAATCATTTTTGACTTAATAATAATTAAATTGGCTGCTTTTTGAGGAAATATTGAAGATAGAATATATCGAGTATATATGTTTTGTGAGATTAACAAGAAGAAGATCGTCTATTTATATAGACTAAAATATATGACAAGGGCTAAATTTAGAAGATGAGGCCACGTATATGAGTTGACATATACATGGAAATATTCAATAGAAAATAATGTAGACAAAAACAGACAGTTGATTATTAATTGGTCGCGATATTTCTACACAAGTGTACGTTCGATCAATTAATTTACTTTTCAAGTCGATATTGTACAACTAAATTGTAGAAAACTACTACGTATAGTACGCTAAATAATATTGTTATGTTATTGTTATTTGAACTGCAAAATGTTAGTCTATATATGGTGTATATTACGAGCTAGTACTCGATCTGTATAATACAAAATGTACGTGTTAGCTCGAATAAATCCAACATGATCCGTCAAAATGAACGAGTTAATTAACTGATCGATTTAGACTTGTTAAACACACGCCACACGAATCCAAAGAATTTACATGATTAGACTATTCAGCTTGACCAACTTATTCTATGGGCAAACAGGAGACTTTTATATTCTTACAATAGCACCCTAAAACTCTGGATCACACGTATATAATTTGGGATGTCTTTCTAATAAGACCGAACATGTACACTACTATACCTCTCAAATGAGAGCAAGTAAGAAAAGATAAAAATTAAAAATTTCATTTGATACATCACAAGTTTATAAAAATACTCGTAACATATATAATATGTGTACGTACACCTAGCTAGTTATCATTAATTAAATGTTTAACAACTTATTAATCCATTAAAATTAATAAAATCACATATTTTAGTTGATGCATTCATTTTTGATCAATATGTATCAATCTTGAATGCAAAACCAAAAACACATTTTCCCATGTCACAAGTTACACGTGTGAAATGTTACTATTTCCGGAAATAAATAAAAGTACATTGTTAAAAAGTAAACTTTTAAAGGTCATTGTTATTTTCATGAATTAGTCAAAAGTTACTTTCTATTTTCTATAATTATAAAGGATGTCACGTTATTAAAAAACTGTCACGTAATATAAAAAAATGTCCACGTCACCAATACGCGTGTCAGATATTACTATTTTTGACAATAAATGAAAGTTTATTTTTAAAAGGTAAATTTTTAAAAGCCAGCTCCTATTTTCGTGAATCGATCAAAAGATTATTTCTATTTTCAACGGTTATCAAAAAAAATTTAATCTATGGCACAACGTCCACTTTTATTATCCAAAAGTCGTCCCCTAAAAAGTACGTAAAGTATGCCAAATCAAGAGGAGTAGCATTCATTTAGTTTCTCAAATTGTGTGCCGCAAAATCATATGCTATTAACTTAATTTTATCGGTTTCATAGTTTAGTCGGCTTTTGATATATCTTGACTTAATATGTAGACATACAATGTACTATTAGTAAGTATTTTTGACACATTTACCGGTCAGTTACTTAATGTTTTACTGCCGTTATGGGCTTATGGCGTTATCTATTAAATTCTTTAAAAAACGATAAATTTTTCGACGTATAACAAGAGTTTAGAGTTCTGATATATATGTCACAAATTCCAACCTTGAAAAACATTTTAATTGCTTTTAATTAGTTTAGAACTGAAAACCTGGCTCTTAATTTAATATATAGTTTGAACTTTGAAATATTTAGAAGTACATAAATATTTTTTAGAATGGCAAGTACTCCGTATTACAATAACTTAACATTCACGTACGTGTGATTATAAATAATTTGTGGATCATACAATTAAAATCCATAAAATATTAAAATTTTAGCTGTTATTAGCTTCATACAACTACGTAAAAACCCTTGGTTAAGCTTAATTTATATAAGGAAAATGATAAAAACTAAAATATGCAAAAGCTCTGGAAAAAACTTCTAATCAAACATTACAATACTAAAAGTAAATATATATATATATATGACTTTACGTAAAACAACATGGTTGGATCAGTGGTAAATATCTTTGCCTCTGGAGACAGAGGTCATGGGTTCGATCCTCATCTCATGCAAAGATTGGAGGCTCTTTCTACCATTTAGGTAAGAACTGGAAGCAGTTTCTCTACTTAGGTAGAGGTAAGGTCTGCTTAACCTTTCCCATACACCATTGAGGTATTGGGGCTCAAAACTCGCGGAAGGCGACACTGAGCAGTTACTTTCTTTTTTTTACTTAGACTATATACTATTATAGAAATAGATTTGATATGATATAGATATAGAGGAATATGTATGTATATAGATATAGATAGGTATCAGTAGTACAGGTATAAATATATAAATAATAATTAAACTAATTAAAAAGGGTTGGCAATGCAAGGATCAAATATCTCCTCATGTGTTAAATTAATAAAACTCTGAACTTTTTTTCTATATAATACATGTACTAGTTGAAGTTGCACGAAATGTATTTTATGCTTGTCATGTGGCACGAAATGTATTCTTTTTTTTATAGATATAGATTTGACCAAATAAGGTCTCAAACTCATGAAAGGGATAGCACATTTGTTTAGGCATCAAATCCCAGCAAAATCTGTATTAACTGTTATATATCCCCCCATATATATATATATATATGGTAACATTCCGGTAATAATACTCTTAAAATAAGAACGGTGAGAACATTTAAAAAACATCATTTTGATGCATTAAAAGTCCATAAAACTAACATAGTGCATAACTAATTATCATTATTTAAGTGTTTAACAACACATTGATCCGTCAAAATCGAAAAAATCACGTTTTATGGTGGATGCATCATTTTGAAGAAATATGTATCCAAGATGTATGCACAAAACAAAAAATGTGATTTTTTTGATTTTGATAGGCCAATGTGTTTATGGACTTTTAATGCATCAAAATGATGTTTTTTAAGTGTTCTCACCGTTCTTATTTTAAGATTGTTCTTATTTGACTGTCAATAAATAAATTTATACGATATGCATAAACTATTGTATCAAGTAATAATAGATATATCAAAAATTCAAAATACAATGGTACCTCTATTATTACTCTTTTTTAGTTTCTTCTTTTTGGTACGTCAATATTTGTTGGCTTTCATATAAAGAGCTTAGAAAGGACAATGCTGATAAGCTTAGGTTGTTACAGCCACACGTTAGTTTATGTCGTTGTTAATATTTATGGCAGGATTATCTTTTTAACTTTGTGGTTAGCATCTTAGCCTTTACGTGGTGTATGTTGTAAGCGCAAATATTATATATCACTTCCTAAACCCCCTAAATATCATATATATTTGAATTACAGATATACGCTGGTCTTAAAGCATATTTTGGATAAATGTTACTCCCTCCGTCCCATTTTAGTTGTCATGTTGACTAACTTTAACCGTAAATAACTTTGTTTGTACTATATAGTAGTTGATGAAACTTATATGAACGAAAAGTACATTAAAACCCCAATCCATTCATATATTTTATATCAAGTTTTACATGAAACAAACAAAGTTATTTACGGTCAAAGTTAGTCAACATGACAACTAAAATGAGACGGAAGGAATATATTTCATACTTGAAGATGTGCATATATGAAATTAACGCGTAGTAAAACCCATCTTTCTTGACCAATCTTGGTTTCTTAAAATTTAACTTTTATCTTACTAGGTCAAGCTATTCGTGGACAAGAAAAACTCGACTGGTTGCAAATGAATTCGGCATGACTTAACGAATGCATTTGGGATTTTTGTTTAGGTAATGGGTTTTGACTTTTATAGGTGACATGTTTGTGGGGTTTTCCAATAAATATATCATTTTGCGAAACTCAGGCCGAGTTAACAATATAGTCTATCTTGATGAACCGAATTGAAATTCAAAACACATAATTTAAGGGGGGAAAAACTCGACTGGTTAGTATTATATGACATCTACTTGTATATTTGTAATCAGTAGTCAAAGCAATATGTAACGTGCAATTGAGAATTGAATTTCGTGTAGCATTATTTTAAGTCCATAGACTTTCAATTGTACTTGGTTGAATTATTCAAATTTCTTTCAATTGTAAAACATATGATTGTACATTTAATAAAACTTTCGAATCATATAACCTGTTATCCAAACCGTATAAATGTATAATGATAAGCATTTGATTTGGCTGAAGGTTCCTTGACAAATTAATAGGCTATGGATTCAACTATTCAAGTCTTACTAAAGATAAATATTTGAAGTTTTGAGTAATTGTATGATATGTGAACATTTATATTAAAAAAAAAAAATTGCTTCAACGTCTGTTTACTTTATTGTTTATAGTTTTTTTTTTTTAAAAAAAGCTGTTCTTTACTACTGTACATAATTAACTTCATAAGCTTGTATTGAAGAATTCATGGAATACATTTCACGAATAGTTTTAAATGATTATATACCCGTACGTACTACTATAAACTATCTAAACATTGAACTATATTAACGTGGGTAATTGCTACTTACTCGACTTAGTGGTACATTATTAGGATGACGAATTGACGATGGATGGGTTTCAAAAAATAATCATTGAATATTCTGGTAAGTTGTATTTATCCAAGTTCATGATTTGTTTAATACGAATAACCCAAACATAAAACCCTTTACCGTCTGCAATCTAAGTTAACAAGTGAAACGGACACCAGTAGTTTCATGGATGAAAAGAAATCCATAGAAGTATGGTCAAATTACACGGACCATAGATACCACATTTTACAACAAAATTTGAATGCGCATGTTAATAGTATTTATACTACGAGTACTATAGTACTATATATTAGCAATTTATTCGATTCGTTTTACTTTTTATCTCACACCTTATGTATATTCGTTGTCGTATTTAGAAGTTGGACAATTGGTAATGCGAGAAAACCAATACTAGTTACTACTGTATTAAATATATTCCCTTTGCTATCACGTATAAGCACACTACATTTCGAAAGATTCAACTCCAGGCGCTCATGTCGATTATGTACAACTTAGTTCATTCATATAGACAAGATGACCCTTTTGAAATCCCTTTCGACTTTCATATACTTTAACTTGATACAAAGGATTAGGGACAAAAATAAGATTAGGTTTGACTACTTTGGACATTCAAAGGAGGTCAACAGATAGATAGGTGAGCAATCCCAGGAGTTAGATACAAGTCGATAACTCTGCTAAGTATGATTTTGATGTTGCTGAAATCATTCGAGTAACTTGCTAGATATAACTCATACCTTCTTACGCTTTTTCCTTAAGTTGGGCATAGCAGACAAGTATGTTACAGGTCTAATCCCATCATCATCCTGCTCATTGTTCCTTTGCAACCCAGCCGCTGCTGAATCCACTGCACCATATGCACTATCAGATGCTTCTGCATCAACTTCATGGGCAGCTGATTCTTTCAGACCTTCAGCTTGTGAGCTGCAATTAGATAATCCTGGCTCCTTGTCACCCTCATCCTCATCCAAGCAAAACCCACCCCCCATGTGAAGGTACTCTCTAGATAATTCTTCCTCGGGACCATCCACATCATTTTGACAAGAATTCTGACCCAGTTGAACCTCATCAACATGAGTTCCACTCCCCGACAATGGGATTTCGTGGTCATTACTTCCATCAACATCGAGAGCTGCAGTACTGACCAAAGTGTCTTCCTCATCCCCAGCAGCATCTGCATGATCTTCCAGTGTTGTAGGTTCATCGATTTCAGAGTCTTCAATGGTCATTGATATCAATGACTTCCTAACACGTTTTGACTGACAAAACCACATACTTATTCAGAAAGTGATAAACATAAGAATGTGACAGATATGATCTTATAAAACAAAAATAGCAGATCCTACCTTTCGTACCCCATGAGAGTGTCCAGCATGCACTTCTTGCACATAGTCGCTGCTATTTCTGTCATCAGAACTTGATCCAGAATGTTCATGAGTATGCTTCTTTTTACTTCTTCCTTTTCCAGATGATTGACCTCTTCCTCTGCCTCTTCCTCTAACACTTGAACCCTTTTTGGTGTTTTTCCGCTGTCCCTCTTGGAATGATGGTTCAGACTTTTCTGTAGGTGTGGAATCATCTTTACTCTGTTCCGTTTTCACTTTCTTTCTCTTCTTTCCATTGGATGGATCTTGTTCACTGTCATCCACTAACTCAGTGGTTTTGCTCCCTGCAATTCCTCTGACAGCTTTGCTAATCCTCTTGCTACGAATTTTCGCAAATCTCTCATTAAAGGTGTAAAATGCTTCCAACCGCAATTGAGTCTGCAGAAACAAAATTGAGCCATGAATGTAGTTATAGGTCAACTTACTCTTGAAGTTAACATTAGAAAAGGGAAACTGAAAATTCCAACTAACAAAACAATAAAGCACCTCATGCTTATTATACTCCTTTAGAACAGGTTGTAGCAACTCATCGGCCTTCTGGGTACCCCATCCAAACTTTTCAGAGCACAATCTGTAGAAAACCAGATATTATTACGTCCAGACACATTATGATGCAATCCATGCTACAAATGGAACTCACTTGCGAAGAACAAAGAGATCTGGCTTTCCCCATGAAAAAGGCTCTGTGGACTTGTCTACTTGTGGGGAGGCATATGCCGAAATTACCACATCACTTGGAAAAGTAGAAGGAATATGCCAGTTTTTGCTCACATTTCTCTGTAGTTAAATTGAAATTTTCAAAAAATTATCAAAAATTAAAAGGAATAATGAAGAGCATCATGAAAATGACACGTGAACTGAAACAAGTTTTTACATGCTTATCCATGAAAATCTGCTTCATCTTGTGAGCATCATCATCATCTGACCTTGAAACACTTAAAGAGGTTTCTTCAACACTGCTATTTGACCCTCTCTTCCTTGTACTCGACCCTTCTCTAGCATCAACCTTACCAAGGATGGATGGATCTGGTGATTCTATCCACTCACGAAATTTATGAAGGCCATCAACCTCGGGAAATGCATTTAGGACTTCTACCGCATTCACAATGCCAATACCACTACAGAATGATGCAAAGTGATACAGGTTACAATCATAAATCTTTAAAGGTAACATTTACATGAATCATATAAGTAGTCTTAGAAAGCAATAAATTGGAGTACTAGATGTACAAGATCCCATCTTACCTGATACCTTCAGTGTAATCGCTCCCCAAGAGCATTGCCATACGGATCAACTTTTCTCGTGTTAAACCCAGCTCTGATTCTATATCCTGTTAAACACATTAATATTGCATCAAATGATCTTCAAAACGAACCTACATCTTGTGTTTCAGATATTCAGCAATCGCGCTAGTAATATATAAATGGTACATACCTTCATGAAATATGTCTCTACATACTTTCTATCATCAAATATATTTTTGTAAACACTACGTGCACCAAACAATAACACATCAGAGTCATCAGTAACAACACCATCAACAAGATTCTCCAGTTCCATAAATGCACATTGAGCTTCAGCTTCCATTGGGGCAATTATATATGGCAAACCAAACATTTGAAGAAGTTCCTGTAATCAAGATACACAGTATAAGCACGTAGTTCATTGAGAACCCTATAGATGCTAAACAAGCTCTAGCGCTTACCTGGCATTCTGCAAACATATCACCACTTACAGACTCTGCATTGCGTTCATGCCTTCTTTGTTCATCACCCAGATCTGAGCGCTCCTTTGTTAAACTAGCCAGTTCCTCCTCCAAACTAGCCTTTGTGATTTCAACCTGTTCCTCGCTCATGTCAGTTAAAACAAATTTGTTGGGACGGTCTTCACTTTCCTTATTAAGATCATCATTGGCTTTTTCCTCAGTAACCTTCTGCACACTATCAAATTCAGATTTTGATTCCTTAACAGCAGTTCCATTACGTTGAAAATCATCAAAAGTGGTGTCAAGGGAATTAGAAATGACTGGAGCTTTGACCTCGTGTTTGTGAGAATCATTAAGAGCGACGACAGGCACGCCAACATCAGAGGAATTAGAAATATGAATTGCAGTACAAAATATACTGTTAGAACTGATGAGAGTCTCAGCATCCCCTATAGAACTATCGTCATGCAACTCCTTACTCAAACCAACTCCATTTTCTGGGTTCACCTTATCTATAAGTCCAGTTTCTCCTTGAGAATTCCAATCATCATTTGCCGTTTCAATTGAATTATGCTCGTGTTCTATATGGCACTGATATGATGTTTCCATTTGCACTTTCATTAAGTTTAAACCATTTAAAGTAGCCGCCTCCAACTGAGTACTAGAACAATTAGCCGTGTTTATATTGGTTTCATCCACATTGATAGATAATTTGCTTGGAAGTTCACTCTCTGAGGATATTATTGGGGTAAATGACGCCTCAATATCTATGTTTTTGTCATCTTTATATGCCTCAGGTGCAAATGATGCATCAATATCATTCTGACATGTCATATCATCTATACTTCGTCTAATTGCTTCTTGAAAATCTGCTTCTTCCAGTAAATCACCTCTTGAAACAGTTTCAACTTCATGTACAGAACCCAACTCGGGATTATCAGAAGGTCCTTCCTCCCATTCGACTTCACTTGCATCACTTGTACTCTGACCAACAAGAGATCCTTCTTTATTATCTGCAGGCATTCCCTCTTCCCATTCACAATCCGAGAGTGTTATAGTAGACTGCTTCACAGATGACACATTATCAGCTGAAGAGGCAACTAAGGGGTCTATAGCTACAATCTGAGCAAATACATCATCATCACTGTCTACAAAATGCAGCTCATTTTCGGCCTCAAGTGACAACTCTATTGTAATTCCGCTAACAGGCACAGATTCCTGATTCGTATCTTTAGAAGTTTCTGGAAGTTTACTTGGAAAAGCAGTTTCTTTAGATTGGCTTATTTGATCATCTGACTTGTTACTCGGTTCAACCTTATCCTGTTCAATCTCTTTCATTAGATCCAAATTCCTCTGCAAATCACGAGTCATGCGAATTCCCATAGCTTTCATCTTATTCACTCGTATGCGTCCCCACTCATCTCTGTATGTCTCAACATCTTCATGAAATGCCTTTTTGGGATTGTTTATGACAGACTCAATAACACTACTAGACTTATTGGTTGTCTCACCATTAACAGAACTTGTAGATGGTCTCTTTGTTGGTATCTGACTTTGCACGTTGCTATTTGTCTCCAATCCAGAAGATGCAAGCGATCTACACAGTAAAGCATGTTACTGAACAATGGAAGCCGCATAGAGTAGTGTAAGTTCGTCACTAGCTGAAAACTCACTGCTTATTTCCAGTAAAAGAAGATGAAAATATATATTCTCTATTTGATTCAGATGCTATCCGTGAAGTCTGCATTCCATTAACTCCCCTTCCAGCAGCTACTTTCTGCACTTCATTTATCTCCCTACGGAAGGCAACAGTTTTAAGATAAGACTCTATTTGCAATTCAGAAAATCTGGCAGGGGCCTACAGACAACGATAAAAGAGAGATGCAGTTACACATTATGGACTCAAGCATCAGGGGAGAAAATTGGAAACGCACTTCAAAGATAAGCGACAGAAAAACATAGCCATCAAGTGAGACATAAATACCTTCTTCACTTTCTGATACTTTTGACGGTTTTCTGCCATCAACCTTTCTCTCATCTACACATAAACAAGACCATCTCTTAGAAATATACTCATATCAATCAGCTAAAGCTGTAATAGCTTACAAATATACTTATAGGTTATAACAATCTGCACTTACTTGCCCAAGAAGATCAAGTTGCATAGATGGTGGTAAAGAAGCTAAAACAGCTGGATCAACTTTTCCTTGCAGTGCTGGCTAAAAAATTATACCAATATAAGAGATCTTATGTATATAACGTATCATCTACACTCATCAAAAATCCACATCTCCTAAAAACAAAAATTTCTCACAAGTAACATCTCTTCATCATCGTCGTCTCCATCCTCATCTTCTTCAAGCTCCCGAACACCCGAAGTTGATGCCTCACCTACAAAACCCTCATTTTCCTCCGCCTCAATTGACGCTGCCAACCTTTAAAAACCATAAATTCACCACCCAGAAATCAGCTTCTTCATTTAGCCTATTGTAACAATACACATGACAAAAAAAATACATATATTCTTACATTGCATCTAAAGCTTCTTGATCTACGCCTTTCGTATCCGGTAAATCCATTTTCACAGAAGCTTCATCAGTAACGACCCTTTTCCCCTTATTACTACCATCATTACTCTTTCTTTGATTCTCTAGATCATCAGCCAATTCTTTCAACCTCATTGCCTTAAGCTATACATAAATTATGAATATATACATAAAAACACACTCAATACAATAACATAACACAAAAAGGCCCAAACTTTATCGAATTCTAATAACAACTTACATGATTAAGAAGTAACTTCTCCGCAGTTTTCCTAATCTTAGTTTGCGCATTTTCGCGCTGCCTACGACGAGCAATGACAGTTCTACGTTTCAACGCAGGCGTTGCCCCATCGAAAACGAATACCGGTTTGGTTCGTAAAAACAGTAGCTTACAAATGCGACGAAAAAACCCTAATATGTGAGCATTTCTTACCATCTCACCGCGTTCGTCACGCATAGCTTTCATAAATTGTATCATCCATATACTCGCATCTGTTTGTATGCATATATAATAATAATATTAATAATAATAATAATAATAATAATAATAATAATAATAATAATAATAATAATAATAATAATAATAATAATAATAATAATTAGCTTAATTTTGAATAACAAATTAACTGAATTTGAATTACTACTATTATTATTTTTAAGAGATGATAGATATAATATTACCGATTGCGAGGCGTTTTCCGGCTAGAGTTTCGACGGAGACTCGGCGGCCGACGGGGGATAAGAGGTCCCATAAACCGTGAACACCCATTTTTCTATGATTCTGGTCAACTGATTGCCGCCAATTTATTTGAGGAGTTATAGAACAAGAGTAGAGGCTATTGAAACGACACCGTTGCTAGCTTACAACCGCCTTATTTTTTGGACAAAGTCCGGCCCGATTGCGTGATTGGTCTGATCCATCATTTAACGATTAAAAAAGGTAAACGGATTTTTTATATCAAAAGTTTTACCTTAAAATTTTTAAGATAAAACTATAATTAATTTATCTATATCTATACTATATTATAAAAAGAATACCCTCTTTATTTTTGGTAATATTAAAAATATGTAATATTTTCATTTAGCACCCCTTAAAATGCTTTCACACACACAATCCCCTTAACATTAATGATTAATTTACACTATCAATCCTTTTATCACTTCAAATATGTTCATTAACCTTTTACATCAATTATATAAACAACTCAACGCCGCTCCACCACCAAAAGCTTCCCAACCATCACACCGTCGTCGTCACGGCCGCCGCCGCATCGCGCGGGCACCGTGCTAGTACATATCTATGTGATTAGCAAAACCTCAAGTCTAATAATATAGAGCCGAAGGGGAAAAAATATTACTTTATTCATGACATCCAATTATTTACTTATTAAATGTTCAATTTTGATTTGTTAAATTTTTTGCTTTTAATCGTGACTGTAAAACTTTCCATTTGTATTATATAAAACTTAATATAAGATATATAGACGGATTGAGTTTTAAATATATTTTTTATTAATATAAAACACAAATAAAGATATTTATGGTTAAAGTTGAAAAAAATTTGACATGTCAAAATTGTACATTTAATATGAAAATGAATGGAAATAGAAAAAGTATTTATTTTTTTATGAAAATGTATAAGATATCTTTCTTGTTGGTTCGATTCATTTATTGCCTTATCGAGTTGAGTGTGGTGTAATCCCTTAAAAAAAATTACAATGGGGGCGCAAATGAGAGAAAATGAAATATGAAGTTCCAAGACATAGGTAGTTCAATTCGTTCATATCTTTGTTGTGTTATTCATATCGCCTATCTTACTATCTATTCTTTTTTAATCTTTTCATTTCATGATAAAAAAGAAAACAAGTCTTAAAATTTCTTTAGTTTTGGTAAATGGAAAATATGGAAGCACTAATCGCAAATTCAGAGGCTTATTCTCTGTGGAAAAAATATAAGAAGAATCCCCTTGTTCCTATAGGTATATATAATATATCTGAGTATCTGACTTTTAATTTTAATTTATTAATGTTATGTTGTTTACTTATTCGGATCAATTGCTTAGATCTAAACACTGCGGGTTTAATAAGTTTCAAGAAAGGGATTTCGAGTTGGGCTAGACGTTGATGTGAGCTCATGTTGTGACTCAAGGTGCGACCGTTGCACTAATGGTTGCTACTCCTATCTATTATGGTGAAAACTTTTAAAGCATGTCAGCAGGGTCGGATTAAGGGTTTTTTTGGGGTCGTAAACAAGATTAAATTTGGGGGCCTAATATGTGACAACCGTCATCTGAGCGTATTTCCCGAAACACTTTCCGGTCACTTTAGTTCGTTTGGTTTATGTACGTCATTAGCCTTTAAGACTTTATCATGGAATAAGTGAATTTATTTTTAATTCGGGCCTTATGAGCACCTAGACTTTAGAAAAATTGTACGTGGACTCGAGAACAGGAGGAATACTAGTTGTCTT
Source organism: Erigeron canadensis (assembly GCF_010389155.1). Lineage (NCBI taxonomy): Eukaryota > Viridiplantae > Streptophyta > Magnoliopsida > Asterales > Asteraceae > Erigeron > Erigeron canadensis. The sequence continues at coordinate 33,610,203 of NC_057766.1, forward strand.
GTGGAAATGCCAAATTTAGTAAAATACTTAAAATTAAATCAATTAAAGATTTAATAGATAAAGATAGACATATTTATAACCGTTGGAAAGCTATTGAAAAATTACATTTAAATATGATGACAAAATAAATTAACGAGTCTTAGGTTTTGTGGATTGGTCGAGTCAAACGAGTTTTAGTGAGGTCAAAAGGTGGTCAAATTCGGTCAAAGGAAGGTGGGAGCTAACAAAACCCTAAATTCTATAACCCTCCCCCTCATTTCTCATTTCATAATTCCCTCTCTTCTTTTCACTCACACAGCCCCCCCCCCCCCCCCTCTTCTCCCTCTCTCTTTTGCAGCCACAAACCACCACCACGAACCACCACCGATTTCTTGAATCCTCATATCATTCTTCATCTCTTATTCAAATATTGGTAAGATATGGCTAGATCTAACGTTTAAAGGCTTGTTATTCATCAATAAAATTAAGAATCTCTTTCATATATACTCATATATCTCGACTATATATATATGTATGTATAAATCCGATTTTTGTCTTTGTACATGTATATTTTCGTTTAAATCCGAAAGGTTTTGTAAACATATGTATAAATCGGGTTTTCTTTTTCTTCTATCTATTAAATCCAACATTTTGTATATTATATATTTATATATATAGATATATATATTTTTTCGGCTAAATATGTATATATATATATGTATAGATCCGAAATATTTAAGTAAGTATATATATATACTTTCCGAATTGTCTAGTGAATTTTGGTCTTGGAATCGTGATCCTAATCTTTGTTCTAACCGGATCTAATTTTGTTCTTCATTTTTGACTCGGTCAACGCCGGTCAAACCGGCCGAATTGTACATTTTTGGTTTCAAAAATCGGTTTGTCATGGATTAGGTGTTTAGATCTCGTGTTGGTGAGTTTGTTTCCCGTCGCTCAAAGTTGGTCAACGCCAGTCAACGGCGGCCAAAGGGGCAGATTCATAATTTGGTTTTTTGTTAAATTAGGGTTTTGGTTTAATGTGGTTTTGGTTAAAGTCAAATTGATTTCACATTTGATAAAGTCAAAATTAATGTTTGCTAGTCAAAGGTCAAAATTAGGGTCTTTCTAATCAAAGTCAAAATTAAGTATAATTGGATCCAAAGGACGTGAAATTGAAATAATATGGACATTCAGACTTTGTGTAGATATATATACGGGTTAATTTATATATATACAAGGACTAATTTAATAAAAAAATATATATACATATATAAATACGAAGATTAATTTGAAACGAAAGGACTTTATAAATATTATATATAAATCGAAAAGATTATATATAAATTAGACGACTTTTTGAACTAAAATTTTGTACTAATAACCCATATGAAGACTTGACTGGATATAAACGATTTAAAGTGACATTATTAAACAAATTATTCCCTTTGGACAATTTACAAGGACAACATGACTAAAATATATTGATATTTGACGAGACATAATGGCATTTCCCAAGATACTAGTATAGGACATAGACATGTACATCTAAGTAAGTACTTACTGGGTGACTTGTGGACAATATAGGACTTTTGGACAGATAGTGAGCTTGTTTCAGTGTTTCTGACAGTTCGTGTTCCTGTTCGTTGATATAGGATATTTATACTTGTGCTGCTTTCAGGTGAGTTTCATAGCCCCTCTTTTTACAAGTTTTGGGGTGGAAAGTATACTTATTTTCATACAGTTTTGTCGGTTTCTGTTTTATGTTCAATATTGAGCCTGTGCATATAGAGTTACTTGTGCCATTTGACGTGCTTTGATCTTGTCGTATGTGTGTGATTATGTGTTTGTTTGTTGTGCTTTGGACGTACTTATTGTATGAGTTGAGACTTGAGACTTTGGACTAAGGCAGGTACCGTAAGGCCGGACTTTGAGACATTGAGACTTTTGGACTTATTATGGCGTAACTCTGCTCGTTATATATTGAACTATTACTGGTTTAGACTTAAAATAATCGACAAAAGACTTATTTCTTGACTGGACTTTTGACTAAAACCTACGAACTCACCAACCTTTGTGTTGACACGTTTTAGTATACTTTTCAGGTACTCAGGCTAATCAGGGATAAAGACTGTTATGCTAGGCTTGGACTTCGAAGTTTAGTGTTCCTTTATTTATTGTCAGACTTTAAGGCTACATGCCTTGGATTATTTCTTTATGGACTTGGTTGTAATAAGTTATTGTAGTACTTTTATGACTTGAACTCATGTTCTTGGGAGTATATTTATTATATTTTATTTCATTTAGTAGTATCTATGTAATTCCATGTCGTGCTGTACTTTTCATGACACCTCATGTTTCCGCCTACGATGGGGTGTTACATAATACATTAACATACTAATCAAAGTAAACAAAGAAAGCAAATAAATAAGTAGTTCAAGTTATGTTGTTAAACTACCAGTAAGAAAAATGTAGAGATTAATGTAATAACCAATAAGGGTGTTACTGCAATGCAAAATATATAACGTTACTTAGCCCAAAATCTAAATACTAAACCTACTATACGAATAATTGAGTACTTAGATTTTTGGGGACCTAAAACGATCGCTTACCACTAATAACTATTTGAGCCGGCTATGCATGTCGCACATGAAGTACTCATAATGTGGCTGGTTGGCTGCGTTAGTTGATAACATGGAAAATGCTAAATGTAGGGCTACATGTACTTCTTAAAAGTCCACCTTTAAATTTTATGATAAGTGTATAACTATTTAATATACACCTAGACAAAAATCCTTAAGGTTCCGCACTAAAATAATAAGATTTTTGTTAATGACAGCCCTATAATAAGAATTTTGTTAATGACAGCCCTTAGAGCTGTCAGTATTAATTAATTTGATACATTAAAATTTATACTTTTTTATGCGAAAATTCAGAGGCGGTTATTGATATACGTCATTATCATTATCCAAATAATAATCATAATAATTAAATTGGGATTATGATAGCCGTTAGATGAACTTTGTTAGTGGGAGATAATCTCCCCAATTCATTATCTCTAAATCAATCCAATTTCTCTAAATCATTTTTCATAACAAAAACAAAACAGAAAATTTTTCCTAGGAGAAATAAATTTAGGAATAGGGTTCTATAAATTAAATGACATCAATAACAATATATTCCGGCATTGATGATGATTTATTAATAGATGAAACATCGTTCTCCCGAAGGCGGTGTCATTTCTGGATTCCGTGTATACATTGTCGCCAATATTGTTTTACATTTTCTATCAAATCATCGAAAGTGTGGCGAGGGATCAAAGTGTGGTCGGAGGTTGTTTTTGTTCGGAAATTGAAAACATTTATGCGTCGGCTTAGCAAACGACGTTGTAGTCATGGCAAATTTCGGTATGATCCCACGAGTTATTTGCTTAATTTTGATGAAGGTTTAGAATGTGATGATCGTATTGATTTCTCTATGAGGTATTCGTCGATTCTTGCATGCCGGTGAAATGAGAAGTTGTGTATGGCACCAATGCAACGTCGGTTTGTATAATTATGTTGTTTTTATTTTATTTTATGCATTTGTAAATATATAAGAAATTTTCAATTTCCTTTTTCAAAAGAATTATTTTTAAGAAAACCAAAGGTTTTAATTAAACAAAATTTGGTCACTAATTTATCATGACCAAATTTTCATCACTAATTTTATTTAGTGACCAAATTTTCGTCACTATGATAAATTAGTTATCAAATTTTAAGTCGTCACTTTTTGTCACTAAAGGTCCGTGACTAATTTTGTTTAGAGACCAAAAAATGTTATTTTTTAGCCACTAATTTTGTTTAGTGGCCAAATTTAGTGACCACTTTTTCTTAATGGCAACTAAATGAGGTTATTAGTGACCAAATTTTAGTCGTCACTAACTAAAGTCATTACTAAAGAACATTTTTCTTGTAGTGTAAGCTTCAAAAAGCAACTTAAATTGTAATTTATTTTTCTTTCTTTGTGTGCTCTCTATTTTGCAAGTCTTCTATATGTTCCTCTTTGTTTCAGTTAAAAAATTTCTAGACCATTAAAATGACACTTTTTGAATATCTATTGATTACTCCATCATCCATTAAACAGTTTTACATAATAATCCTCCAACGGATTGTAATGTTAATTATTGTGTTAGAAAATCTATTCCTTTTCTAGTGGTTTTCCCCAAATTATATCTTTGGTTCTTCTTTTACCAGATCTATGCAAGTGAATTCACCAAAATAAAGTGTTAAATGTCTATTAAAGCACAACACAGTGACACACAATTAAAACAAGTTGACAAGTTTCATACCCAAAATAATACCACATGGTGACATAGATAAAAAGAACAATCCACATGCCTACACCATACCAATTTTAGAACCATGAAAAAAGCTATAAACAGACCTTCACAAGAAAGAAAGATTCTTCATGCTGATCACATTTACCTCCATGTATGTATCCACCATCACTCTATACAAAAAAAGATGGCTAAAAAAGAAGTAGCAGAAACTACAAAAGCCATGATAAAAGTAAAAGAGAATTTGTAAAAAAGCAAAAGCAATGTTTGCTTGCCCCTCCATTACCCTTAAATTATGCTGTATAAAAAGTGCATAATCTTAATCTTGAAGGCACAATAGTTTGAACTTTAATGATGTTTCTTTTTGAATTGTTAACAGAAACAAAACTTTGTTTTTCTATTACTAATGATTTCACTTTGATCTTAGCCATTTAACTATGAAACATCAGTTTTTGACAATAGAAAAGCTACTTCAAAGTCATAATAAAAATGTTGCAGGCTTCCGAATTAAAACGCAATTTAAACAAACTCACGAAACCACAGAAACTTTCGAATTTTCAAGATAGTAGCACTCCAGTTTAGATTGCCAGGGGTTGCAGATTTAAGCCACCTAACAACACAGTTGCCATTTCTAACAGTAAATAACTTGATTTTCATGCTAATTCATACCGATGCATAAAACTTTTATTCATTAGGAACAATTGAACAATTAGAAATTAGTCTGCTTTCCAAGAAACACACTAACCAGGATTACATATGTTTCATTTCTTAGTACCAAAGTATGATTAAATTTAGATAACTAATTAAGATAATAAAGAGGCAAATTCTCATGTACCTCGCATTCTGCCCATCCAAGGTAACTCCATGTCAACTGAAGATGGATTATGCATTTGATTCTCTGAAGAATTTGCAAGCTTCCCTTTTTTAGACCATAACCATATCTTAGAAACAGAATAACTATCGGTTTTCGCTGATATACTGATCTTTTTTCCTTCCGTGTCATCATTAACTTTTGAATTCCCCTCCCCTTCTTCACCTTCTACAATCTTATGATCATTTTTTCGGTCTTTTGACTCTTTTTTGTGGTTTAACGCTAGCTTAAGGCTCATGTCGCCAACCACATATTCGTAGGATCCCATTGAATAGCATCTTCTTGCATCCAATTTTCTACTACTAGTCTCTCCTGTTTCCTTTTCACCTTCAGTTAATCTCCTAAACTTACCAAGCCTCACCATAAAAACGCCTTTTTCTGCAACAAGTTGTTCAGGCTGATCAGTCGTTTTTAAACCAGCAGCTAACCGTCTCTCCTCTGCTTCCCTCGTATCATCAAATTCAAAAACCGGGTTATCCATAGAGATACCAGGGCTAAAAAGAGCATTTCTGCAAAGGGGACAAGTTGAATTCGATAAAAGCCATGTATCTATACATTCTATATGAAAAGCATGGCTGCAAGCAGGTAATAATCTCAATTTATCCATCTCACAAAATTCACACAAACAAACTGCACAATCAAATGATGACTCTTTAGCCCCCACAATTTCCTTGTACAAGAAAACCGGTAAGGCATCAATAAATGCTTGATCCAAGCCAGAATCATTCATATTAAAGAGCTGTTGAAGCTGTCTTTGAAGTGTATCAGTAGTAGAACCATTTGTGTATCTATTATTAGGTTGATGATGAAAAGTAGTGGATGAAGAGTGGTATTTTGTCAAGAATCTCACAAGCAAATGAAGCAAACCAGATATGAAAAACAGAACAGCCAAGATTATAATAATGAAAAGAATAGCTGGGCTGATCTTAATACCTTGAGAAGATGAAGTGTCTGTTGTTGTTTGATGTATTGTAACACTAATTTGAGGTGTATTCTTGTAGACTTCATATTTTATCCATGACATTTTTACATGGGCATGCCTAGAAACCGACCGTTGTTCTCTAATATCCATCGTTTAATACGTAAAGATATGACCGGGTCAGATCAAAACAGAACAGGCGAGTTTCTCCTAAGAACACAGTATTAAACACAATGCATGATAAAAATAATCCAAGATTTATCAGTCACCTTAAAATCTAAATTTATAGGTTATAGTGTAAAGTGCAAATTCAAAGAGTAATGGTTAAAGAAATATAAAATATTGGGTGTAGGAAAGTGAATGTATATGTATAGTTGTATATATATTGGAGAAGCAAAGGAAGATACTATGGATGGTAGTGACAGACACAAGTTAAAAACAATGCAAAGAACCAATAGATGAAGAAAGCCAAAAGATTTGGATGATGGGAATCATATGATCAAATAGTATAGTAGTAGACTACAAAAGTAGCTTGTGATGTAGACCTTGGAGTTAATGGGCTGAGTGCCTTAGCGGGCTAAGTGGACAAGAGTGGGTCAACGATGGTTGACCATAAAACATCACATGGGAACTGGTTTACACCATACATGAACTTCATCAAGTGTGGTTTTGAAATGAATCTATGACAGTGTAGTTAGAGATCTTTATTCAATCCAATACATGTGATCCATAACCCGACTTGAGACCTAGCGATATACTATTGAAGATAACTCATAGAAAAAGGGTTGGGAGGATAATAATGTACACATATAAATTGTGGGGATAATTTCATATATATCATTGTTAAGTTTTAAAATATCACATATACCTAATTAAAATTTGAAATATCAAAAATGTCATTATTAAACTTGAAATAGGAATGACAATGGGTCGGGTTCGGACGGGTAGTACTAAACCCAAACCCGATAAGGAATATACGACCCGAACCCGACCCGATACCCATCGGGTACCTTATCGGGGACCCCATTAGGGGTTAAATCATGCCCAAAACCCGAAACGATAACGATAGTTATTTTTCAATAATATTTACCAAAACTTGTATGATTTGATAAATGATATTACTTATTCTTGATGTTTTGAGAAATGGATGTGCAAGTTATTGAACATAGATACAAATTTTGTTGATATTAGCGTGGAATATATATTCAAAACTAATTACTTATAAATATATAGATATAGGTATTGATATCGGGTCGGGTCGGGTAGACATGCCCCAGTCCCTGACCCGAACGGGTTCGGTTTTCCTCGCGTAAATTGTTAAATTTGAAACATTAATGCCTAAATTGAAATATATCAAAAATGCCTAAATTGTTAAATCTAATCAAAATAAAACATTAAAGTTGTTAAAAACTATATATAATATATTCAATTTACAATTATGTCCTTCTCTGTTAATCCCTAATTAACTTTATCGTCAGTGTAAAATAGCAAATCATAGATTGATTGTCTGCAAATTTCAATGTCATGGGCGTTAACATCTTATTAAATTTTTAGAAAACTTTTTGACTACTTCCAATATACTTGAAGAACTGCAATATATGTACACTTTTTAATTAGGCTTTTTTCTTGACTGACTTGTTAAAAGTGTAACATTCGTGACTTTTGACCTTAATTGACTTGTAATTAAACATAATTAAGTTAGAACGATTTTGTGAATGAATATGAATTATGGAACGTTTTGACGTTTTTTAACTTAACGTTGAGTTAAATGGGGCAACGGTTTCGTTTTAGCGTTTAAATGATTAACGAATAACTATTGGTCGGAATTAGCGGAGCGGGAGCCTCCTTTTTGGACACCAAGGTCGGCCCCCTACTCCCCCACCCACACTCCCACATTTCCTTTCCTTATCTCATTTCTCTCTTCCTTTTTCTTCTTCTTCATCTACCAAAAGAACCCTACCATAAATTCATGATAAATCCTTGCAAATATTGTGTTGTGAGTGTTAAATTAACTAAACTTCTTAGCAATAATAACCTACATCATCAAAGTCCAAGATTTTTACAAGTTTCAAGTGTTCATCAAGGTTTTGAGCCCTAAATTCGGATTTGAGGTTCTAGGTCGAATTGGTAAGTGATTCATAACTCAAAATGTTCCTTTTACATTGTAGGTTACTTCCTTATTTTCTATCTAAACGTTTGGTGGTCCATATTGGCGAAATTTATGTGTTTTAGCTTAAAAACGTGTTTTTAATCAAATCGTTAGAAATCGGAAGTGGGTTTGTGAATTGGTGTGTTTTTATGTCATGGTTATACTTGATTTTGGTTGTGTTAAAGTTTGATAACCAGATTTGGCTTCTAAGGTTGTCGATTTTTAGGTCAAAACCCGTTTTCTTGTTTTTCGTAATCTGCGGACGATGTTGATGAACTGACGGATGATCCGTGTTCATCAGATCATCCGGCGGATCATCCGCCAGATCGTCCGCCAATCCCCTGTCCTCCCTTAGCGTTTTCGTTCGGTTATCGGTCGACTTTCAATGATCCAAAGCTTGTTTATTAGTCTTATATCATCATTTTAAGGTCAACAAAATTGTTAAAACACATTTCTAAACGCTTTGATTTTCAAGTCAAATTTTGGTGCTACGTCATCGAACAGAATTTAACTAAAACCTTTCCCCTTGTCGCTTAAACGTTCTTGAATCACTACTAAGTATCCTTGGGGGATTGTGGGATAGTTTAGCTAGCTAGACCTTACCAATTGAGGATACCTTGCAATGATGAATTGTTGATTTAATAGGTTGTGATCGTTGTGCTCCCCGCTCACCCGCTTAAGCTCATTCTAATGACTTATAGAGACCAAGGTGAGTTTCGTAAACCCTCCTACTCAATTGAGATTCGGGCTGAAAAGTGTACGTGCTTGTTATTGTTGTTTACTCGATTGATTGATTGTTTGATTAACGTATGGACTTGTTGCTCGGTTAATTATGCTTCCGTTTATGAATACTTGTAGTTTGGGTAGTTGTACATACATGGAAGACGGTTATACTTTCATTGAATAAGAGATGTGGTGGGAAGGCTGCGGGTGACCCTATATATAAGCATCAATGATTCCTTGAAATTAGAATCGTAAGAAGTGTATGTGCATTGTGTTGTTGATTGCTGGAAAATGTTTTAATAAGGATCGGGACATAGGATCTCGCATGATAACTTTTTCCCCCTTAACGTATTATAGATTTGTATTTGTATGCATGTGATTGAGATAACGTGATTCCGCCATGTTGATGGCATATTCCCGCCATGTTGATGGCATAACGAGTAAGTCCACGATTAGTGGCATAACATGATTCCGCCATGTCGATGGCATAACGAGTAAGTCCACGATTAGTGGCATAACGAGTAAGTCCACATTTGTGGCATAACGTTGTTGTTAACGATATTGTTTAACGTGTTTATTGTGTGTAAATGTTTAGTTGTAACGTAACGTTGATTGTAATGTTTTGTGATCACGCCTTTGAAATATATGTAAGTCGTGTCGATATGTGTTGATTGAATGTAAACGTTGACTTGTGTTGATTTGTGATATCGTGAAACCTTCTAGGTTTTCCTTGGACGTGATTAGGTATTCTAATCCTCGTATATCATTAACGGTTGTTATCCCGACACACTTGATTCCTATTACTTACCCCTACGAACTCAGCAACTTTATGTTGACGCGTGTTAGTACACTTTTCAGGTGACAGGTTAGCTCACAGATGTATTGGATGATTGATTGCCTGATTTTGCTTGAATTGGATTTGGACTTGGACTTCTTGGATCCGTGATTCATTATTCCCGATTAGGGTTTATGCTTAGATGTGATCCGGTTGCTTGCACTACTAAATGGTTCGTATGGATTTACTTGATCCTTTTATGCATTTAGTTTACTCTACATAATTTCCATGTCGTGTTGTGCTTTTCTTGTGATACCCCATGATTCCGCCTTGTTGGGGTGTTACAAAAAGCAACAAAACAACGGGTCATTATTTGCATATATGTGGTTGGATCAGTGGTAAACACTATGACTTCTGGAAACAGAGATCATGGGTTCGATCCTCATCCCATGCAAAGGTTGGAGAGTCTTTTCTACCATCTAGGTAGAAATTGAAAGCAGCCTCTCTACTTAGGTGGGGGTAAAGTCTGCTTACATCTTAACCTCCCCCATACACCATCGAGGTATTGGAGCTCAAAATCCACGAAAGACGTCACTGAGCAGATTCTTTCTTTCCTTTTCCTATATTGTGTGAATATATGTACGATAGTATCAAGGTTTTGTTTTTGGGATGATTATTTTACTCTCTTATCTCACAATATAGGAGCTTTATGTGAAATGAGAATAGAAAGAACACGAAAGTTTTTTTTCTTTGTTTTACACTTTTACTTGACTATCATTTTTGATATGCTATTAATTGTCAATTTTAAGATACGAAAGAGAAGTTAACAATAGTCATAAATCAATACTCAAGAGAATTCTAAAAAGAGATTGAGGTATAATCATTGTTATGTATTGAAGAAAAGGGTTTAATTGTAAATTGAAAAATCTTATCTATAACTTTAAAGAATTTTATTTTTTATTTTGACTAAATTTAACCATTTAGGCATTTTTGATATATTTTTCAAGTTTAATATTGATATTTTTAATATTTTAAAATTTAATTGAGTATATGTGCTCTGTTAAAGCTTAACAATGGTATATGTGAAATTTTCTCTAAATGGGACATATAGAAGTGTAGAACTTCTAGAGTTCTAGTTGAAGTTTATTCAAAAAAGAAAAAAAAAAAATCAAAAAATCTAAATGTATATTACTCGTATGAGGTTAAAAATTTGGCCACATACATATAGTGGATTCATTAATAGGATGATCATGTGAACGCTTGCTTTGGGAGTAAATGCAATAACCATTAACTACTCATATTAAGATTTAAGATAAGGTACAAACTTAGATTTTTTACAAGTCGACAAAGCTTATTTATTTATTAGGAAATATACCAAGAGAGATAATATATATTATAAATTAAAAAAAAACACAAAGAGTTCTGTTCTAAAATTTTATCTTTTGATGATCTTACAGTTAACCATAAAAACTCTTGCAAGGTAGAAACTTAGATTTTCATTTTAGTTAATGACATTCAAATTGATTATATTCCCTAATATTTTACGAGGCATAACAATGAGGCCATGAAGAGGTTGCTGCCAATAGAGGAAGAGGTAGAACCGCACGAAAAGTTATTGGGAAGAACCTTATATTTTTTTATTACTTTTCTATCTTTTACTATTTCGGTTTTTCCTTATCACTTTAACTAGCGATAAGCCTCACGAAAGTTGATGTGTTATCATACCATATGTGAGGGTGGTTTTTCGCTAAAGTTGAATATGTTACAATACCATATTTACTTTCCAGTATATATATCTACCAATATATATATATATATAACAAGTACCTAAATTCAATCTTAAACAAATAGGAACCTTTAGATGAGTTACAACTTTGATTTATAACCATTAGATCAAAATAATTGTATAATTATCAAATTTATTATTAAGTAAGCACAACATTAATCCTTCTATTTTAAATAATTAAACTTTGCAAGTCTACGATTTATACTACAATCTACAATGTTTTTATTTTTGTTAACTTATTAAGTCTTCCAAATTTCTGTCGATCGATATTTATCAATTCAGTAGCCTCCTTTACCAAGTTATGAAAAACAAAACTATTTTGTGCATTACATTCACGACCAAAAATAAATAATCATAATCATAATATAAGAATATAAGAATACTATTAAGCTATTAAAGTAAAGATAACTCCATATGATATCAACATGTTAAAAATCAATAAATACAACTATAAGAGCATCTCTAATGAAAGGTTGATTAAAAGTTTTTTTTGAAAGAAAAAGTTTTTGAATAGCTTTTTACCATTGGAGAGAATAGTTTTTTCTTCAAAAACTTGACGTTTATCAAACTATTTGATTAAAGACTTTTTTCTACACACTCACATTCACTTCTAGATTCTTTTAAATAAAACACTTGTTTATAATTTCAACTGACACTTATAATTTAATATCATATATTTATAGTAGGGACATTGAAAATTTCTTAAATATATTGATACTTATAATTTAGTATCATATATTTCTGTTTATAAATATATTGATATATATTTAAAATTTCTTGATATTGATCAATATATAATTTTTTATTATACATATGTGAATTTGTCATTATGTAACAACAACTTTATTTATGACATCAATGAATTTAAACTTTTAACTACAATTGTTCAATTAAAATAATGATATTATTATTAAAGTAATTTATTATTAGATAAATACGACATTAATTTTTTTACTTTTACATAACTAAATTTTATGTATTTAATTAGTTTTAATGTATAATATATATATATATATATATATAAAGTTTGGGATAATAAATAAGACAGCTTAGGACATTTATACGATCGTAAATGTCAAAGTTATTCGTCTTAGCTGATTGTATGTCCAAGCTGACTTCTACACCTAATCCTTTTTTTTTCTTTTAGAACGACATTCTAATCTACAAGCGTTACACGCATGTCTGAGATAAAATCTAGGACTCTCGAAAATCCCTATTAATTCACCCCTACAAACGTGAGAAGTGAGGCTCGAACCCAGGTGGATCCCCAAGCTAAAATCCTATAATCTACATTAATGCGGTTTGAAGAATCACTTGTTAAGCTTATTACACTAATACACGTGAATAATGAGTCAACTTAGACATTTAAGCTGGCTTAAAAGACTTAAACATTACTCGTATTTTACATATATTGTTTGTTATAGAACTCAACATGTATATCATAAATATCAATATATTTTAACATGTCTTATCTATAATTAATAATCACGTTATTATGAAAACTTAATATGTTTATCTCGCGTGTTATGCGGGAAAATAATCTAGTTTTATCTATATATTAGAAGAAGAAGTGACTAAGAGGTTTATTAAAAATGAAATGTTCTTGGCTATATTTAAAAAAGAGAGAGAAATGATGCGATCATAAGTAAAATATAAAAGATATTTTTATTGGAAAAAGCTATAGGATGATGAAGGGCATTATGATTTTTGTTTTGACAATTGACCATGTGTATGCGAAATACGTAGTGCTTGATTCCTTCAATTGGGATGAGAAGAATAGTTATCTGCTCGTAACTTTTGACTCGATTAGAATACATGATTTTCGATTTGTGACTCGACTTATAAGAGGCTGAACATTTTTATATACTCTCTCCGTCCCAATTTAAATGTATAAATTTGACTTGTTGAGTCTTTCTTCTCTAACTTTGACCGTAAGTATTTTTGTTTGTATAATATAATATGTGAGTCCCAAATTAAGATAAATGACAAGTAAACTTGACTGGCAAGCAATTTTAACTTGGAATATGACCACTTAAGAATGTGATCCAGATATGGATATTAACAACAAAGTAAATAACAGAAAATAAATTGCGAGAAGCAAAGAATGCTGAAACTGTATAAATAATATATGTATAATCAAGTATGTGACATTGAAACATGATGTACTTTTCAATGTATTTGATTTATTAATATAAACAAATACAAAGGTTGTTGCGGAACAAAGATAATCACAAAGGTGAAAATATCTAAACAACTTTAAAATATAAGTGATCTAAATAACTTGGAAATACTCGTAAGAATTACTTAAAGTATATCTCACAAGTTGCAATGTCAAAAGTTCCAACAACTTGCAATTTGTGAGAAGCCTTGTATTTATTGACAAAGTCCAAGTTGATGTGGACTTGTCCGTACAATATATACGTGGTTGTGATACATTTTAAGGAATTCAAATTGATTCCTTAAAAGTGTGTGTGTTAAGGTTAAGTGTGAAAGTCATTTGGTGTGACGTTTCACACTTTATTCCCAACCTTTTACTCAATCTATCACTTTTTCAAGTGTTATGGAAATAACTGGATAAAGAGAGATAAAGTAAAAAGGCTTCCTCGTAATTAGTGTAAAGTGATGTAAGTACTTTACACTTAGATGCTTCAGTCTTCGATCAGGTAGAATCTTCTCTGAGCTCTGCATCTGAGATGATTCTCTTTCTTCAGTCTTCAGTCTTCGACTTCAGAATGAATATCTTCAGTTTGGGTTGATCTTGATCTGAAGTGAAGCTTCAGTGAACTTATTCTGAATGGCTTCAGAATTCTGTACAAGTATCTTCACTGAACTTCAACTATTTCATAACAAATCACACTTGGTCGATTTTCAACCCAACATAATACTTAATGAAAGTTATATCAATGAAAAGTACATTTAAAACTCAATCTATTCATATATCTTACATCAATTATGGTATAACACACACGGAACAATTTACGGTTAAAGTTACGGAAAAAAAACTTCAAAAGTCAAAATAGAACATTTAAATTGAGACGGAAGGAGTATTACATAATATTGTATAATTATATATATATATATGACGTATTTATAAACAAATATAAGTTAATTATCTTAATACATTACCAAAATATTACATATTTAATACTTTTGATCATAAATTTGTAGTTTATCTCCAAATTCGTATTAAAATGATCAAAAATACATATATGACACAAAATAATGTACCTATAAATATGAGATGTATATATATAATATATATAGGGAATATATATATATATAGTGGATAACTTGGATGATGTTAACATTATTTTGGTTCCATTATGTTGCTCTCACAAACCATTAAAATCATGTGGAGGCTTTTTGACATGTGTAGAAATTTATTTAAGTGAGTTTGTGAGAGCAACATCATCTAAGATTTATGATGCTAACATCATGGAACATTTTCCCATATATATATACATATATATATATATATAGGGGATGAGAATATAAGGTTGTTAGGTATCTAACTTTAGGTGTGGAACACTTACATATTATTTTTTTAATCCATAAAATTCATGAGGGCCTAAGCATTTATTCATTAATCAAAAAATATTAGAAAATTTGTATGTGAGAGATTCCACACCTAAGCTTAGGTGTCAGACAACCTTATATTCCCTTTTCCCATATATATATATATATATATGACTCGTTTCAAATTCACACCGCGACTCGTAAGAGTCGGGAAAAAAAAGAGTCACCAGCGTCGCCTTATTTTTAGTGTATATCGACTAGTGACTCTTACAAGTCTAACCGAAACCGTGACAACTTAGCTATTGACCATATTGTTATTTGCACAGAACCACCATATTCACAATACAATAGAATCATTATTTCATTTTTTTATTACATCTAATCAATTCAAATAAACCTAGTAGTTATTATTATTATTATTATTATCATTATTATTATTATTATTATTATTATTAACAGTCCTACCAAACTACTTCTATATTTAAAATTATTTAAAATAGCTAAAAATACTTTTATTATTCTAAGAAATTAAGAATAGTAAATGAGAAGTACGTGTTATAAAGTTAAGTTAGAAGTGTAATCTATAGACAACAAATAAAAAAAATTGTGTATATTAGATTTTCATTACAACTGTTATGTATTTTATTTTTTAGACTAAATTTATCTTTTTTTAACGTTAAACTAATCTCTATATGTGTAAATTTAATGATATGTAAATTATTGTTATGTTATGTTATAGATTGTAAGATTGAAAAAGAACATAATAATAATAATAACAATAACAATAATAATAATAATAAAAATAATAATAATAAAAAAGCTGATGTCCAAATGACGTCTGATGAATGTGTGTACATCCATATATGTGCAAGTTGTAAAAGCTATTTATATTCCCCAACTATTGGTTGACCCAGCCACCAAGTCGGTTGCAAAAACTTATATACTATTTCCTTTTCCTACTTTTATACCAAACAATCCAAACGTGGCCTAAGGGTCAAGGGTGTAGTAAGTTTGTCTTATCGGCAAAATTTATCGGCAAACATCGGCTCATTGGCTAACCTATAGCACATGTATCGACTAGTTTTGGAAAGTTTAATCGGCTAGTTTTGGCTGTATATATCGGCATGTTTTGGCCGATACTTGTGAACGTTGGGAGCGTGTACTTGTGACCGTTTTCTTTTGTTCTTGTGCCAATCTTGTTCTCTCGTCGGAGACCTAAAAAATCGATTTGGGGTTTTCGATTTTGAGGTTAAATCTATGTTTTTCTTGGCTTCTATTGCCTAACGTTATAAATCACCCTTTCCGGTGAGATCGGAAACAAGGGGTTTCCGGTCGTTGCCAGACAAAAAAGTTCACTTTTATTACGGCCAAAACTTTGTTTGGCTTGTGCAAGGGTGTAGTTGGTTATGTGACTACTTGTTGATTCGGTTTTCCGGCGATCCTTTTTTTGGGGTTTCCGGTTTAATCGATATGGTTCTTGTTGCTTTGTTAGTTCGGTTTTCCAGCGAGCCCTTTCTTGGGTTTCCGGTAAACTGTTGGTGCTGCTGCATGTTGCATCGGTTTTCCGACGAGCCTTTTCTTGGGTTTATAGTTAATTGTTGTTGCTTACGGCAGTTTGTTTTCTGGCGAACCCTTTCTTGGGTTTTCGATTAGACTGCTACTGCTTATATGTATATTTATGTATTTTTATCTTTTTACATTGCCGTTAATTGCATTTTTGTGAATAGCTTGGTAGTGTTAATTTAGAGGTAACGTTGCCGGATTTTTCCTTGGTAGCGTTGTCAGATTTTGTTCTATTAAAGCAATAAGTAGCCGGAAAAAGTAGTTTTTAGCCGATGATGATATTGTTGAACAGTTTTAGGTTACCGGTAAAATGGGCGATGATGATCCGAGACGTATCTTGGCAGGGTAAACCTTCGGGTTAGCAGCCATGGCGTCACCGACTTCCGAAATTTCCAACCCTCAAATTTTGAGCCCAAGTTTTATTTTAAACAAAAAAAGGTCACTTCATTAGTTTTCCGGCAACTTCGATTATAAATTCCGGTTACCTTTTATTAGTTTTCAAATTGGCAATTTCTTTGCTACACCACTTGTATTGGCTAGTTTTTGGCAACAACACGTGGCAAATTGTGATTCGTCGACAACTTGCCAAACTAGCCAATTTGCCAAAACTTTGGCGCTACACCCTTGCCCCTAATATCATATTTGTTTTCATCATTTCATATGTTATAGTTGTAAAACGGCAAAACACAAAACGCTATTTCTTTTCATTTTGTAATAGTTGAAAGAAAAAAAACTAAGAATAAGAAATGTCATATGCAAGATTTGAATGTCTCGTAACAAGATAAAGTACTCGCGCGTTGCGACAGTGAGATGGTGGGGATGACGAAACCCAAAATTTGCTTAATCCGGTATCAAACGGGAACTACGAGCAAATAGAACACCTTTCAAAAGTATGTTATAGAGTGTGATAGGTCATAGAGTGTGATAGCCAAATACTTTGTACGGACTCAACCATCGGATTTAAAAATTTGTCGAAAGTATATCAAATGACCTCTCTAATGAAAGAGCATGAAATTTTAAGAACATCCATATAATATCGATGTACGGTTTTTGAGATAAAAGATTTTGAATGAATTAGATGAATAAATGATTTATAAATGAGAAAAAAATGAGTGGTTGAGATTTGAGTAGAGAGAAAAAATTAGTGGTTGCGATTTCTTCTAAGAAAATTAAGAATAAGTGACAATAATATTTTGAGGTTTTTAACTAAAAAATGAAAATAAGAATGTATTAAGATGTGAGTAAATTAGATATATCAAACTTTTAATTTTAATAAAGAAGACGGGTGGGGTGGGGGTTGGAGGCAGTTACCCAAGTAGAATTTTAATTTTGTAAAAACCCTTCATACCTCATGCTCTTGATGTAATGCTCAAAATCAAATGGTCTAAAGTTATACGGAGTAGTAAAAAGTAAAATGCCAAATTTAGACTTCGAGTAATGAAGAAGCTTCTATACGGCATGACAAAGATTTACACTTTTAGATGACGAAACCAACAAATGGGTACTACATTTACACATTTAACTTTTTTCTTTATATTAAACAGTCAAATGTGACGTTAAAAGTGTAAACTTATTGTCACCAAAAATGTCAAATTTAGACTTCACGTGCCTTAGATGAAGCTTCCTTCACAAAAATTTCCATTATTGTGTACCAAACTTATAAGTGATGTATCATAATGTGATTAGTGATAGTATATTGCTAAGATTTTTTTTATCTTGGGATTTATCATTAAGATTCGAGTTTTACGTTTTATATTCGAGTTTAGAACTTTAGAACTAAAAATAGAAAAATTTACCTTAAAAAGTAACAAATGGTGTACTATATATCCAACTAACTTTATTCTCTATATCAAACAGTCAAAATGTCAAATCAAAAGAAAAAGTCCAGTTTAATGTCTATTACACGGGTATAACTTGGCATACTAACTGTGTCGACTATTCCTGGTGGTATGGCTATTTTAGTCCTATACGACAAAATGATAAATCATATATAATGCATCATGAATGGTTGTTGAAGTAATCAAATTACATATTATATGTATATATAATAAGGGGAAGAGAATATGAGGCTGTTAGTCACTTAAGTTGAGTGAAAAACCTCTTACATCTTTTTTTAAAATCATAAAAATCATGAGGGCCAAACATTTATTCAAAATATTAATATATTGGTATGTGAGAGGTTTTTCACCCAAGTTGGGTGCATAACAGCCTTATACTAACTTTTCTAATATAATAAAGAAGGGAGATCTTAGCTACCGTACCGGTGCTTACGTCAGTTGACGTCAGCAAGTTTGTCTTTTTCGTTTTTTTTACTATAGTATACATTTAGACTTTTTTACTTTTATCACTTAACTTTTTAGGTTTTTAACTTAAGTCTAACATTTTTATTTTTATACAAACTTAAATATAGTTTACTTTTAAAGTTCTTAATTTTTATCAATTAACTTTGGGGTTTTAACTTTAATTATCAAATCTTTAACTTTTATCATCAAACTTTTGGTTTTTTCAACTTTGACCACCCATTTTGTTTTACTTTCTACCCCTTATAGTAAACTTTAAGTGTCCAAACCTTTAAGTAATACTAGATGTATGTTTACTTGACGCGTCGGTGGTCGTTGTCCGGATAAAAATTCTAGTTATAGTTAATTCTTATAAAACCGAAGGATGACAATTAAAAAGTACAAGTATTATAAGGTTGTAATCAAATAAAAACAAAACAAAAAAAATTAGAAATGAGATCTTAATCATACATTTCCCTTCTTTTTTTTTTTTTCTCCTTTTCTCTTTTTACCTTCTCTTTCTAATTATTTCTTTCAAAATAAAACTGATTTAATTTGGATAAAAATACAGTACGAGTTCCGCTCTTAAAGGTATCAATAAGGTGTAGTTGTTAGGGTGATAGTTCATAATAAACGATAGATATAAAGGGTAATCAGTGATCAACTTGATAGGCTTCGCCTTTAATCAATATGGTTCCGGCATGAACTAAAGGGCACCGCCATGGATGATGAAAAAAAAAAATTGTTTTTCTTCAATGGATTTTTATTTAAAAGAAATAAAAGCAAAAATAAATATAAAAAAAAAACAACATTAAAAACTAATATAGAAGTAAGAAAAGATAGAAAAAAGAAAGAAAATATGTAACTTGACTTGAAAAAAAGCATTTACATACTTTTATAGTCATAGCCAACACGATACGGAGGTGTAATGATGGTAGTAACGGATGGCACGATGATGGTAGCGGTGTGGTTGTTGATGTAAAAGTATTTAATGTAATAGAGTAGTATAGTTATTTAAGAATTAATGGTAGATTTTATATATTAACTTCATTAAAGATAACTATAACTATTTTAAATAAATAATATAGATATTTTAAATGAAAATCTTTAAAATAATGGAAAGAATAAAAAGCGACAATTTAGTGAAGAAAAAATTAAAAATAATTGAATGTTTTATAATATGCTATAAATATATACATATATCTCATTTTACACACTGGGTGCATTTGTCTTTTCAACACTGATTTGGGTGCGCATATATACATACGTAGTCTATAACCATTTGCATAGTTGCATTTGCTACTACTGTGTCATCGTGTATGTGTGTTCCAACAGGTTTTTTTATCATTATTATTGTTATTATTTCTTTCACTTAATCTTTTTTCTTTAGTGTTTATCTAGTTATCCTGATTGCATCATCAGCTTTGACAATTTTCCAACTATTAATTTGATAATCCTTCCTATATATACACACTCACTCACATGACACATACGTACATACATACATTTATATACATCACACTAGTTAGATCGTTTTATTGTTATATATATTTTTCCAGATAAAAATGGCTGCCCGGAAAATGTCATCTATGTTTTCCTCATCTCACGCTCCTATTTTCTTACGATCATCTTTAGGTATTACTATTATTTGTTTTTCTTTTGATCATCAGTTCTGTTTTTCTTTGTTTAACAATGAAGATCATATCTTCCTTGTTTTTGGTATCATTTATTTATTTCTTTAGTTTTGACTTGTTGATATATATTAGATATGATCTATTGTAGATAATAATCTACAATATATATATTATAAAATTAACTAAGTAAGTGCCGCCTTCTGCGGGTTTTGAGCCCCAGTACCTCGACGGTGTATGGGGAGGTTAAGATGTAGGCAGACCTTACCTCTATCTAAGTAGAGAGGCTGCTTCCCGTTTCTACCTAAATGGTAGAAAAGGCCCTCCAACCTTTACATGGGATGAGGATCGAACCCATAGCCTCTGTCTCCAGAGGCAAGGGTGTTTACCACTGATCCAACCATGCTGCTTTTTTATATATATGTAAGAAAACAAAATAACATTCCTCACTAGGAGGTGTTTGGTATTACAAAGATTTTGGGTATCTAAAATGGTGTTTCGCTTTTTTAAAACTGCATTTTATCTCTATACACTCTTTTTCATTATTATTATTATTAATTATTTTCATAATACAACCGCAATAGTCAGATAATCTTTTTAAAATAGCATTCTCAAACAACCTCTAATTATAGAGCCCTGCTAATACGTACCCATCATACAGATTATTCTTATTTCTTTAAAGTAAAAGATCTAAAGTTAGATATGCCACCATGAGTTGCCTAATTTTTGTAAGCTGATAAATGAAAAAAACAACAAAAAGTTGGTGTAATGTGTTCCTTGGATTAATTTTAAAAATTCTGACTTTTCAAAGTTTTGAAAAAAGAAATATAATACATCCAGCCAAATCCACCATCGCATTGCATCTGTGATGTTCTGAACTCTGAGCTAAGCAGGCTCATGTTGCATAATTCAACACGTAGAACCTTTATGTAATATATTTTGTGACATCAATAGCAGAAGAAGTATCATTTTGGCTGTATGGAAAATGTTAGTACCTTTTTTTGTTCTAATCTTTCGGTTGGAACTATTTTGTGTTCCTTTGTGTTTAATGCATGTATATGTATCCGATAAGCGTTACCTATATTGGGTTAGTTAGTCAGGCTTCTTTTTTTTTTGTCATTGTTGTTGTATGCAGCTGATTTTGATGATTAATGGCATAATTTTAATTAGGTCGTTACTCTGGCCGAGGGACCAGGATCACTAAGTTTAGTACAGCTGCTGCTTTAGAGGAACCAATAACTCCACCTGTCAAGGTTGAACATACCAAGCTCCTCATCAATGGACAGTTTGTGGATGCAGCTTCAGGTATATAAGTCGTAGGTTGTGTTTGTGCAAATCCATTGTGTTTTCCAGTAAAGAACTGATATTGAATGATTTTTGGCACAGGAAAGACTTTTCCAACCTTGGATCCAAGAACAGGGCAACTTATTGCCAATGTAGCTGAGGGAGATGTTGAAGATGTTAATCGTGCAGTGTCTGCAGCACGAAAAGCATTTGATGAAGGCCCCTGGCCAAAAATGACAGCTTATGTAAGCTGATGGTTTTCAATATATTCCTTGGTTCTTGCTGTTAACTGCTTTTTGGATCATTATGTCATTTTTCATATATTTCACCAGGAAAGATCTCGGATATTGTTGCGTTTTGCTGATTTGGTTGAGAAGCATGCCGATGATATAACAGCTCTTGAAGTTTGGGATAATGGGAAGCCATATGAACAGGCAGCCTCAGATGAAATACCATTGTTCATTCGTCTTTTCCGGTATTATGCTGGTGAGTAGTTTTGGTTGCATTCACATGGAGGAACTGAGAAAACAAAACTGGATCACATATAGTAGTTCAAAATTTTCGAGGGTTAAAATTGTTATTCACTTATTCCTGAATCGACATAGAACATCTGAGCACAGTTAACCTGATTCACTTCATTTGTATATAATTATAGCTTCATAGAAAAGACTAATTGGTGTTGCTTATGTCCTTGTGAGTTAGATTATACTTTTTCCTATAAAAATTAACCATCTTGGTGCTTTTACTGTTGTTACTATTTCATAGGTTGGGCCGATAAAATTCATGGCCTTACAGTTCAGGCTGACGGGCCGCATCATGTTCAGACATTGCATGAACCGATTGGCGTTGCAGGCCAGATAATACCATGGAACTTTCCTCTTCTGATGTATTCTTGGAAGGTTGGGCCTGCATTGGCATGCGGTAACACTGTAGTGCTTAAAACTGCTGAACAGACGCCATTATCTGCCCTCTACGTGTCAAAGCTTTTCCATGAGGTATTATTTGTATTTATAACATTTAAATGTGTCTGGTAAGATCAATTAGGTTTCTTATTATCAAATGATTAACAGGCAGGACTTCCTCCTGGTGTGTTGAATATTGTGTCTGGTTATGGTCCGAGTGCTGGTGCTGCTCTTGCTAGCCACATGGAGGTGGATAAGGTTTGTACAAGGATATATAATTGGATTTATAGATTACATTCACACAATGCTAACCTCATATTTTCGTGAATATATGCAGCTTGCTTTCACAGGATCCACTGAGACTGGAAAAATTGTTCTTGGATTAGCTGCAAAAAGCAATCTGAAACCAGTGTCTCTAGAACTCGGTGGTAAATCTCCTTTCATTGTTTGTGAGGATGCAAATGTTGACGAAGCTGTTGATCTGGCACATGCTGCTCTGTTCTACAATCAGGTGTGCATCAGAGATTTCTATTCTAACGTAGAAATAGAATTTGTGATTGAAAATTTAACTTGGTTTCACTATGCTGCTATTTGCAGGGCCAATGCTGTTGTGCTGGATCACGTACATTTGTGCACGAACGTGTCTATGATGAGTTCCTAGAGAAAGCAAAGGCTAAAGCCTTGCAACGTGTGGTTGGTGACCCTTTCAAGAAAGGTGTTGAACAAGGTCCCCAGGTATTGCTTGCTACAATTAGTACCCAAAAAAAAACATTTCAAACTTATTTATGAATTTCTACGTAGGAATCCTTTTGAGAAACTTTAGAGTGTGATCATATTTTGTACTTGTTGTCCATGCTCAGGTTGACTCTGATCAATTTAATAAGATCTTAAAGTACATAAGATCAGGAGTCGACAGCGGTGCTACTCTTGAAACCGGAGGTGAAAGATTTGGTTCCAATGGATACTATATCCAACCCACTGTTTTCTCAAATGTCCAGGTAACGTTTTCAAACACCACGCTGTGATAAAAACTGACATATTTTAGTGCATTTTTATCGAATCTATATCATTTATATTCCTGTTTCTTTCAAGTAGGATGACATGCTAATAGCAAAAGACGAAATCTTTGGACCAGTACAGTCGATTCTTAAATTCAAGTGAGCTAAGATTAATCCCTGAATGTATATGTTCACTTCCCTGTTTTTTTTTTCTTTTCTCATATTTACCAATTGTTTTATTATAAAATAGGAATATCGATGAGGTCATCCGAAGATCAAATGCATCTCCATTCGGACTAGCTGCTGGTGTTTTTACACAAAATCTTGACACTGCTAATACTTTAACCCGTGCATTGAAAGTGGGAACTGTGTGGATCAACTGCTTTGACGTATTTGATGCTGCAATTCCTTTTGGTGGCTACAAGATGAGTGGCCATGGTAGAGAAAAGGGAATTTACAGCCTCAACAGCTACCTGCAAGTTAAGGCTGTCGTTACTCGTCTCAAGAATCCAGCATGGCTATAGTTATGTACTTCTTTTCTTTGTTCTTAACATCTTTTGTGCATTCTGATTATAAATGCATATGGATTCAAAGAGACATATTATTGCTTGTTATCATTTTCAACATAATGAAGATTTTCATCTAGTTCGTGTTCAAATAGCCATTTTGTAATGCTTTTTATAGCCTATCGTATCACTCAATAAAACACAAGTTCTTTACTTATCATTCAGCACACATTGACTCTGAATGTTCTCTTATTTTAACAGTTACAGTTCATTTTTTGGATAATTCTGACTGCATCATTATTTCTTCATTACCGTTTTATATAGGTAAACAACTTGGGTGGGTTGGGTTGTTAAAGCATAACAAAGAACACCCACCTAACAATCCAACCCCTACTCATATCACAATCTTAATTGATCATCACAGAAAGCCACCAAGTGACATTACATCATAAATGATTATAACTCGAGAGTCCCTATAAGTTCAAATCATAAAATGCAAAGCTCATGTTTCTTAGATTCTGATACATCAAGCGACATTTATTTGACTATGGTGATTGGATTCTCACTAAGAGAGTATCGTTCATAAGAAAATCTATGCCACTCCATTACTCTTACTGGAGTTTCTAACACTTTGTAATTCTTCTACGAGTTCATTCAGTGTCCGCCAAGACGACCCACCTTCTGCCATAGCTTCTTTTGCAGCTGAGGCAACCTCCTTAACCTTCTTCCTTGCCTCTTTCCCCTTTTTTCCTTCCATTAGCTCTTTTACCATTTTCTTTAATCCATCTGGTTTCACAAACCCCTTCACCGACCCGTCACATGTTTCAACCCGTAACCCAATTTTAATTTCCTCCACCACCATCCTTGCATTTAGAGGCTGATCAGCCATCATAGGCCATGCTAGTATTGGTACCCCTGAACAGATGCTTTCCAAAACAGAGTTCCAACCGCAGTGGCTTAAAAACCCTTTCACGCTCTCGTGGTTCAGAATCTCCCTTTGGTCCACCCATTCTCGTACGATCATCCCTCTTTCTCCCACTTTTTCTTGAAGCCCATCCAGAACACTTGTCTCACATTTCCTCACCACCCATAAAAAATCCACTTCTGATTCTTCCAAACCACTGGATATGGCTTCTAGCTGTTGTGTTGAAATCTCTGCTTGTGTACCAAATGCTACATATAGGACCAAGCACCCCCTGGCTTGCTTTAGGTCTAGCCACTCAATCCATTTGGGCTTTTGATCAGCATTCGTTGAAGACTCGGCCAAGCAAAGAGGCCCTACACACCAAACTTTGGATTTTGCCTCACTAGTTAAATAGTATATAAACAGAGGCTCTAGCTCATAGAAGCTATTCGAAATCAAGCCATAGCTATTCAGTGACGCCATAGCTACCTCCATTATGAAGTCAAACTGAGGTCCCCTTGGATCCCGCAGATTGAAAGGCTCGTCATAGTCATTCCTAGTGACTTTGATCCAAGGGAACCTAGTCACAGTTAAGAAGTCATCATCTGACTCAGGTCCTGACAAGAGTCGGTTAAAGCCCACTTCTCGGTTCACAGCATCTACATAGTTGCTCATACCATAAAACGAAAACCGAGGAATCCCAAACTTATTTGCAGATGCAAGTGTCCAACTCAAAAACCCATCAGAAATGATACACAAGACATTGGAAAGATTCATAAGTGCTTGTTCAAAGTAAGGCTGCATACACTTTGTTGCAATGGCAAATTTCCTAAAGAGCGATATAGAAGGCAACTTATCTGTACTTTCTACACCTCGAGGTATTTCTTCAACATTACAGGCAAACGGAAGGTCTACAATAGAGACACAACCATCCGGGCACCTCTCAAGACTCTTAGCAATAAAAGACTTGTTCTCTTTGGTGGTAAATATTGTGACCGTAATGCCTCGAGCCACAAGAAGTTGGGCCAAATGCAGCAAAGGGATTGTGTGGCCTTTGGCCATGAATGGAAACAGTACTATTTGAGGGGTCTGTGTTGAATCAACAGGAAGTGATGAAAGCATTTTTTTTTTTGTGTGTATATGTTGTGTTGTATATATTCTGCTATGTTTGTCATTGGTTATATATATAGGACTATATGTATTTAGAAGACCTCTTATTTTTCAATAACAGTCAAAACTCCTAAATTATGTAATGAATCACATGTTTTTAAAGTTCATTCACACGTGAAACGTTATAAAAATGTGTTGCAAAATAAAAATGTTTTCCAAACCTTATACATAACCGTTTGTTCACATGCTAACAGATATGTGAACAAATTCATTCACAAAGTTTTCACGATTCTTGAAAAAAAAATAGGGTTAATTGCAAAAATGGTACCTGAACTATCCATCATATTGCACAAATCATACCCATGGTTTATTAGTTACGCCCGTCAATCCGTCATACCCAAACTTACCATTTTTCCACTCGGACCAAACCTGAACCTAACGTCCGTTAGTTGTGCTGTTAAGTGTCCCAAGTACAAGTATGAAATCTGTAGTTTTCATTATACTTCAGGTACCATTTTTGTAATTTACCCTTATAATTAATATTTTAGTTTATAAAACTATATTTTATCAATTAGTATTATTTAATTAAAATTAATATTTCTAATGACTCTTATATAGTAATAAATTATAATTTTTTTAAAAAACTTTTAATATTTTTTAAAAAATATTTACTTTTATTTTATAAATAATATTTACTTTTTATAAAAGATTCTTTCTATTCTTTAAAAGTTATTAATTTTTTATAAAAAATGTATTTTATTAAAAACTATAAATATATTGAATTATAGATCCATGATTATTTTGATAAATGCGTATCTTCATAATTATTTATTTAAAAAAAAAAACTATTGCATGGTGGACCGGTGGTTGTGTAGGTACAAATGTGATACAAGATATTAAAACATTCTTTTTATTTACTTTTTCTAAAAGAAGAAAATAAATATTGAAATACACATCTATCAAAATCATTATAGATACACAATTCAATATGTAATACTTTTTAATAAAATTTAAATATTAAAAAAATAATATCGTTTATAGACTAATAACAGTTTTTTTATAAAATAAAATGTTATATTTTAAAACAATATAAATATCTATAATATATTAATAAAATTTTATAAAATTTTAATTGATTACTACATAATAATCATTAACAATAATATTTTTAATTAATTAACATTACTAATTGATAAAATATAATTTTTAAAAGTAACGTATTAATAATAAGGGCAGATTACAAAGATAAAGTATTAATATTTATTAATAAATGTTAATAATTTTTTATAAATAATATTAATAAGTTTTTATAAATTTATAAAGTTATAATTATAAAGTTGTAATAAATATTAATAAATTTTTATAAAATTATATTTTATTACTAAATAAAAGTCATTAACAATATTAATTTTTATTAAATAATACTAACTAATAAAGTATAGTTTTATAAACTAAAATATTAATATTAAGGGTAAATTATAAAAATGGCACCTGAAGTATAACGAAAATTACAGATTTCATACATCTACTTGGGGCACTTAACAACACAACTAACGGACGTTAGGTCTCAGTATGGTTCGAGTGGAAAAATGGTAAGTTTGGATATGACTGACGTAATTAATAAATCCTGAGTATGATTTGTGCAATATGATGAAAATTCAGATACCATTTTTTATAAATTAAGATTCATTTGTGAGTGCGGGGATTTTATGAGATATGCAATATTAGAGATTGGTGCATGTGGACAGTGACACCCTCTACAATTGTATTTTTCCTACCATTATTCGTGGCATACCTTGTTTTCGATACAAAACTCAAAATATAAAGTCGTGATATTTCATCCTTATATCGACGACGTCCCTATATGACCTTAACTGCTCATTTAACTCCATTTACCTTTGACTAAAAAAAGTCAAACATGACATTGTGAGACGAGGGAAGTATATATTAAAAAGCGAACATGTACTTTAATTAGAAACTGAAAGAAATGAATACACTATACAGTATTTATTTTGAAACATATGCAACTAACCACCTAGCAAGAACGATCAAAGTGTATTAAAATCCCAAACGATGACATGATTTAGTAAACTTGTCTGTGTTATTTACAAATTTCGTAAATTATGACAACTAACCACCTAGCAAATATGAATGCTTAAAGAAATTGGTCCCTCTTGAAGTTAATACACAATAATTGAGGTTTGACCATATAAATTATACGAACACAAAAAGAATATTTATTATCAAAATCGATAGACAAAAACTTAACAAATCAAATTAAGATATTTAAAATGAACCAATATATATTGAGAAAAGTGAATATAAGGCTGTACTGGCACCTAAACTTAGGTGTGGAACCCCTCACATATTAATTTTTTTATATTTGTTGAATTTTAATTAAATCACATGCCCCATGATTTTTATGGATTAAAAAAACAATATGTGAATGTTCCACATCTAAACTTAACTACCTAACAGCCTTATATTCCCATCGCCCATATATATTTGTTACATTGTATGGAAAACCACCAAAATAAACGCGAAACACCACCAAGGTTTAACATGCATGTGAATAACATCCGTTTCATAAAAATTGGTTTTCTTTTTTCATGTGTTCACGTGTCTCTTCATGGTCTTTATCAAACCCTGTACGTTAATTGCCTCATGTTTATCATAGTCATGATTTTGTCACACTTATCTTCATAAGGTTTTCATCGCCAAATATATACTTTCACATGTCTTCATGATCTTCCTGTTGTTCATCTTCAATTTCATAAATAGTCTTCCGTTTGTCTTTGTATATATGCGCATGTGAATATGCTCTGCGCCTTTGCCGGCATATATATGTCGTCAATGTGTACGTGTAATATACATGTGAATGGTTCATGTGTTTAACATTAATTGTTCTTTAATTAGTTTTAGTTTTATTTTTGATGTTTACACATGTATACATACATATGTGATAGTTATTTGTATCGTGTGCATTTTAAAAGTGTTCTTATCGGAGTGTTACCCTATTAGTGTTACCTTATTTTTATATAGGGTAACACTCCGGTAAGAACACTATTAAAATAAGAATGATGACAACACTTAAAAACATCATTTTGATGCATTAAAACTTCATAAAACTAACATAGTGCATAACTAATTATCATTATTTAAGTGTTTAACAACACATTGATCCGTCAAAATCGAAAAAATCACGTTTTTTGTTGGATGCATCATTTTGATGAATATGCATCCTTTAATTTGACAGAGCAATGTGTTGTTAAACACTTAAATAATAATAGTTAGTTTTACACTATGTTAGTTTTATGGACTTTTAATGCATCAAAATGTAGTTTTTAAGTATTTTCACCGTGTTCTTATTTTAAGGTTGTTCTTTTTTGATTGTCCCTATATATATATATATATATATATATAGGGAGACAATCAAATAAGAACAGTTTTAAAATAAGAACGGTGAGAACACTTAAAAAAAATCATTTGGATGCATTAAAAGTCCATAAAACTAACATAGTGCATAACTAATTATCATTATTTAAGTGTATAACAACACATTGACCTGTCAAAATCAAGAAAATCATGTTTTTTGTTTTGTGCATCCATCTTGGATGCATATTCTTCAAAATGATGCATCCACCAAAAACGTGATTTTTTTTAATTTTGACGGATCAATGTGTTGTTAAACACTTAAATAATAATAATTAGTTATGCATTATGTTAGTTTTATGGACTTTTAATGCATCAAAATGATGTTTTTTAAGTGTTCTCACCGTTCTTATTTTAAGATTGTTCTCACTGAAGTGTTACCCATGTATTATATATATATATATTATATATATATATATATATATATATATATTTCAGTGTGCTTTTTGTTTTTTGTTGCAAAGAGCCCTGACGGTAGATAGCTCTGACTGTAGTAATAGAATTTGGTACACAAGCAGAAATTTCAACACAACAGCTAGAAATCCCTAGTTGTTGTGTTGCGCGGGTACGTGTCTAAGTATATGGTGAATATATAGAGCAAAGATTCATGCCAAACATGAAGTTAGGATAGAGACATTTGTGGGTGCGAGCATTATGTGAGTATGAGATATAGTGTTACAAAATAGAGATTGGTGCATGCGGACGATGTACAGATTGTATTTTCCCTGCCACTATTAGCTGAGCTTAAAGTCACCGGATATTGTGATGCTGGATTTCAGACTGATAAAGATGATACAAAATCTCAGTCAGGATATGTCTTCGTTTTTAATGGAGGTGCAGTAGATTGGAAGAGCAAGAAACAATCTACAGTTGTTATGTCTGCTATAGAGTCTGAGTATATAGATGCTTCAGATGCGGCCATGGAAGTTGGCTGGATCAGAAAGTTTATTTCTGGGCTTGATGTGATGCCATCAAATAACACTCCAATGGATTTATATTGTGATAATTCGGGAGCAATTATCATTGCCAATGAACTTGGGGTTCAAATGGGTGCTAAACATCACCAAAGGAGATATCACTACGTTCGTGAGCAAATCGAATCGCGTGAAATCAAATTACTCAAAGTTTACACAGATTATAACTTGGTGGATCCTTTTACAAAGGCATTGTAAAAGGGAAAGCTTAATAAGCATGTAGAAGGCTTAGGTCTTAAATATTGCTAGTTATATCATGTAAATCTGTGATTGGTATTTGGATAATGGGATGTTAAACAATTGTTATTTTCAATAAATGAATATTTATACGCGGTATAAGTGGTTTCATTTTATAATAATTGTGTCCTATATTTGCATGTTTAGATCCATGAATATTTAAAATATTCTAAATGTTCATTGTCGATTAATTATATGGGAATATGATTAAAGTGAGACAAATGTGAGAAATTGGTGAAAATATTTAAGGGAATATTTTGAAGATTGTGGATTTCTTACCAAACTCACATGATATTCAAAAGGAATATTGGACTTACCCCACATAACGAATTATCATTTTATGGATCGGCATCATTAAATGAGATTCGTAAAATGATTATTTTATTTATCCTTAGACTTGAGATACAAGTGAGTTATGCTTGTGTGGATTGCATTTTTAGATATTGTTCATAACTGTCCTGAACAAGGTAGTAATAAAAGGCTATTTTCAAAAATCTTAAGAAACGACATGGCCAGACACTTGTAGTCAATACAGGATTTGTTCCTTTAACTTGCAACTGAAGTATGATACCATTTGGCGCCCTCATTAATTAATTTAAGATGTTTGTGTGGCCACACCCAAATGAACTCAAGAGAAAGTCTTGACTAATTTGGTAATCTTGATTAATTGTAGAAATGAGAAACATAATCGTTAATTTATGAAATAACATTTATCCATATTCATAATTAACAAGGGTATCTGAACAAAGGGATATTAAAGATTAAATCATTTCAAATTGACGATTTAAGAAATTATTCTTAAATATTTCTGGGAGCATTGGCGTGTTGCTAGACGCTAACCAATGTTATTACTTTTATAAATAGCATGCTCAAGTGGGAGCTGTTGGAGTGTGATCATGTTAATTATAAAACGTATGTCCGGAAATAATTTAAGTCTACGGGGTCACACGAAATGACACAGTAACTCTATATTATTTATTAGTATATTAAAGTAATATATTAATTAAAATATAATCACAAATGATTAATTAAACTAATTAAAGGGTTAATTGTATTTAATTAATTATAGAGGAGGTGTTGGTTTGAAATTAGGAATTAGAGTTGTTTCCTAATTCCATCCATAGGGGGCCGAAATTATAAGGTTTCTAGAACTCTTAGGATTGCTTGTTCACCAAGGTAAAAACCCTTACATATTAGCCTATAAATAGAGGGATAATTCCAAGGGTTTTTCATACACACAATTTGCAAAGAAAATTTCTCTCCTCTCTCCCTCTCTCTATCAGCCGAAACCCACTCCCAAAGGGTTTGGTTTTTTGCTTTTTAGCTAGGAAAAAGGGTTTTTGGTTTTAGCTAGGGTTTTGATTTAGAGGGTTTAAACAAAGGGTTGTTTGGTTTGTGATTCGGGTACTAGTATACAATATACGGGGTGTCTAGTGTGCGATCGTAGAAGGGTTTTACTTTAAAACCTAATTCATCATAATAATAATATCATTATTATTTATTGGAGCTTTGCATAAGGTACACGTCTCATAACTATTATTTGTTAATTAATTTGATTGCATATATGTTTCGATTTTTCTGTTGCGTATACTCGTGATTATATGTGTTTGTATATGTCATATTCTAACAGAAGATGGTACAATGTTTTTCATTCAAATAGAAACACATATATGTTACGATGATGAGCAAGTTACAAATGCCACTAACTTTTCATTTTTGCATAACCTAAATCAAACTACCTTTATTTGTTTGAAAACACGCACTCACACAAATTGTGCATGTATGTTACAACATCATGACTGCCAAAGAAAATTAAAATAATCAATTTTTCATAAGGTATACACACCATTTTTGCTAGTTGTTTTTATGTATTTTCAACCTATTCGGTTTTGGTACCGAAAAACCAGTACCGGTATCGGTATCGGTACCGAACCGGTACCGTACCTATGTAATCGGTACGGTATTCGGTTCTCAGTTTTGGCTATTTTCGGTTTCGGTACTAGTCGGTTTCGGTACGGTTCGGTACCGAAAACCACCCCTAGGGTCGAGTGATGTGCCTAGTCCAAAAGAGATGATGGTCAATGGCATATTTTAATCGACAGCGGTTGGTAGTCGGCGCTGGTTGGTGGCGATGGCTACCATGGATGTGGTTGGTGGCGGCAAGAAAGATGCAGGAATATAAAGCTGAAGGTAACATAGGGTTCTATGCTTGGTAGGGCTTTTTTGTCTAATTGATTGAATTTCATAGGAATTGTAAACTTTCCATTGATATATTGAAGGAATTCTAAATTCCTTGTTTTAAGGAATTCATTGGAAAATTTTAAATTCCAATTTCTTCATTTCTTCAACCAAACACACTTATGATGCAATTCAACAATCCAATTCGTATGAATTCCATAGGATTCCCACCAACCAAACGGGTTTATATTCCTAAGGGGATATAAGGTTTATTACTTGGAAAGTAATACTATTTAGGAAATGATTTTAAACCCTAAAAAATAAATTAGGAAATGATTTTAAACCTACAAATTAAATTAAGTAGACAAAAACCAACTGGGTTGGATCAGTGGTTGGAGCTCATGCCTCTAGAAACAGAGGTCATGAGTTCGATCCTCATGCCCAGCAAGGCTGGAGGTCCTTTTCTACCTATGGTAGATACTGGAAGTAGCCTCTCTACCTTTGGTAGGGGTAAGGCTGTCTACATATCAACCTCCCCCATACATCGTCAAAGACGGTATTGTGACCCAAAACCCGTAGAAGACGGCATTGGGAGTTACATTACTTTACTTTTAAATTAAATTAAGTAGACGCTTAGGAGCATCTTTACAGAAAGATATCAATGAGCTAGCTATTAGTTTACTGGCCCAAGGTGGATATCGGAGACATCGCCTCTTTGGTAGTCTCGGGTTCAAATCCGAGAATTACCGTTGATTATTAACTTAGAAAAAACGAAAACATTTGATGCTTAAAAAAGCTAAAAAAGTATACGCTTAGAAAATAATAGCAAATGTCCTGCACCAATCAGTGAACCACTATCCAACTTGTTGCAGCTCAACCTTTTAAACTAATACTCCGTAGTAAGTTTTTTTTTATAATATTTTTGAAAGGCTTTAAATCAATAGTAGTTATAAGTTCGAAATTCTGTATTCTTGTTTAGATAAAAACAGTGTAGCATTAATGGAGTTAATTTAATATTTGATAACGATGCACCATTTGTAACATTCGATGCCCAACTATAATTGATCAGTATCGAAAGAAGAGTTTTGGCCAACTAATGAATGTGTGTTTTAATTTCGTAACATATATATTTCAAAGCTTAGAGGCTCCTTATCGAGTTTTAGCAATGGGTTCCTTATCGAGTTTACTAGCAAAGTGGTCCTTTATGTGTTGTATGAAATGACAATGTTACCCTTGCACATGATGGCCTTATGAAGACTTGACGACACCTGCCAACAGTTATGTTAAGAGGAGCCAAAACATTGCATAAAATTCTTAAATGAGGAAACTATTGTAATGATATTCAAAAAGGTACCCATTGTTAAAATGAATAAATCATAGGAACCAATCTTGTAATCAACTCAAATAGTTGGTTTACTTTTAACTAAACTAGATGGGTGCTCGCGCGTTGCGGCGATATTAACAACTTACAACATGTTCTACGCTTACCGTTCAATAGAAAGACCATTTTTAAAAGAGTTTCGTTGTATGTCTGTGTGATGATAGTCTCGGGGATTGAAATTTTTAAGGTTATTTTAGTCTAGTGGTGTATGTGATATATAAAAGATGTAAAAGAAAAAGGGTGTAATATAGTTTTTTAAATTTTTAATTACCTAAAAATGGAAATCAATTTGCTTTATAAGAGATTATAGACATGCATTTAAATTTTAAATATTTAATTTTTTGTATTAGCAGTTTTAACAGGTTGATGGGTTTTAAACAGGTCACTATAGTTAACCAAACTCAACCCAAATATTAAAAGTCTTAGTGAAACTGGCTCTTGTGTTTATTCCGAATGTTATGGCGCAAGTGTAAGGGCTAACATATATAGTGAAGTCGATCAATAGTTTGAATGGAAAAGGTATAATTTCGTTCCCAGCATATAATCTATATGATTTGTGTAACACATAATTCATGATTTGTAACACATGCATTGTTGTTTTATTTTAAAGTAGGATCGAAGTGTTTTTTTTCTGTTTTTTTTTTTTTTAATTAGGATTGTGATATTTGTTTTTTAAGTATGATAATGGGTGTTAGGTCCAGTTTTTACTGGACTAGCTCCAGACTTGAAGACTGGAGTAATCCTGAAGATTTGTCCAGAAATTATGGAAGTCCAGTAAGCGTCTACTTGTACAGGAAATCTGGAGTCCTCCAGATTTGATTATTGAACTTCACTCCAGTCCAGATCTACTCCACTGAAGAACATTCTCACTGAAGACAAAGTCTGAAGTTTGAAGAAGAAGACTGACATATGGCGGAGCCCACTGGCAGACTTACCGGATCA
This sequence comes from Erigeron canadensis, assembly GCF_010389155.1. Taxonomy (NCBI): domain Eukaryota; kingdom Viridiplantae; phylum Streptophyta; class Magnoliopsida; order Asterales; family Asteraceae; genus Erigeron; species Erigeron canadensis. The sequence goes on from NC_057766.1 coordinate 33,645,557, forward strand.
ACAACTGGAGTCCTTGTCAGTGTTCTAGACCTTACAAGTCTGAACACTGATTACGGGGAATTGACTTTATGCCTTTACACGCTTTTACCCGGATATCTCTTTTGTCCCTTGTAAAGGTTTTACACGCGTGTAAAGGTGGTTGGCTAAAAGGTGACAAGTCACTATCAAATGTGACTTTATCCTTGTACTTTTAGTATTGCATTTAAAGAAAATACCAAAGTTCCTTAAATGCTCTCAACCATATTTGTACGGCAAAATAATCACTGTGGAGATTATTTTGCCTATAAATACTAAGTCATTTTCCTCTTTCAACTTACTTTTTGCAATTTGGTGAACTTGTCTAAATACTCTCGATCTAAGCAGTTATACTTCACAACTTTAAGTATTTCGATCAAGGAGATTATTTAGCAAATATAGATCATTTGTAATTCATAAGGTTGTTTAGATATTTACTTTGGTATTATCTAGGTTCCGCAACAACCTTGTATTTTGTTTATACATCAATAAATAAAATACACATTCAAAATTACTTTTGTGTTCCACCTCATTTAACTTGTTTATTTATTGCTTAAGTCTTGTATTTACTTATTTATATTCTTGCATTTATATTTACGTAAATACTAGTCCTTATCTAGTCTATACTTGACTTGTTGTATTTTACACTCGTGGGTTAAACCATCGGTGAGGGACTTCACAATGGGAAAAGATTTTCTTAAGTTAAAGAAAAATCAAGGGTCAAAATTTAAAGATTATTTTTGAATCTTGACCCTTGATTTTAATTTAAAGGTCAAGATTACCCATGTTATGATAACTTGAGGGAATCTATTCTTATTTTTTTTTTCAAGTCTTTTAATGTTTTTAATTATTAATGTAAAATTATTAAAATAATGTTATTATTATTAATAAAAGTGTTTACTTAATTTGTCTTTACATAATAATAAGTAATATTAAATTATTTGATTGATGGTATGGTCAACAAATTTCAAGAAACTCTTCTTATAGACAGATAAGCGTGAGTTTTGAGAGAAATTAAGAAATTTCAAGAAGTTGATTAATATGATCACAACTTGCGGCGGAATTTTGTTTTAAGGAGTGTCAATTTGTTAAAAGGTAAATACGGTAATTTAGTGTTCTAGTGTATGAAGAAGCATTTTGGGAACCATAAATATGATGAAGGGGGTTTTTTGGAAAAAAAAAAGCTTAATTTCTTAAAACATACCACAAATAAAAACACAAAATGCTTTATAAAGGAGTAGTAAAGATAAGCCCAGAGCTAAGAATGTTGTTAGCGTCTCATATATCTTTATATCCCATTAACTCGCTTTCATGAATTCTATGTTATGTTTCACCATCATTTTTATCATCAAGATTTAATTCAATTTTTTACCAATTATGAAATGTCTAATATAAAAAGCTGTTTAGATTATTTGGTATGAGATATCCTAAAGAAGAGATGTCTTTCACATGAGGAACCATGTCATCAAACTTGGCATCTTGCAAAAATATAAGGGTGAGGCAACTCTTTTTGGTGGAGAGTTTATCAACAAGTTGCAAAAAAAATGAATAATAGAATGATAGAATATTGGTTTATGGGAAATAGGAAAAGGAGAGAGAGAGAGCGCAAAGAGTTGGTCAAGGTTAGGCACAACCGTGAAGAACAAAAAATGGGTGGAACGCCTATAGGGGTGACGTAGATGGCGTCCTCCAAGCGTTTTGGGGCGGGGTAGGATGGAAGACGCTATACAACTTAGCTTACTATAATTACTATAAATAATATAATCCACAAAGATATGAGTAATTAACTTAAAAAAATATTAAATACGTACAAACTTTAGAGATACACATATAAAAAGAAGCCATATAAAATGTTAGAAATCCACTTTAGAATTTTATAATAAATATATAATTTAATATAATTATTTTATGCATCATATCATAACAATAGTCTTTATGAGTTGTATTTACTAAAATCTTTTTAGCTATTCATTCTTTGTTCTTTATTTTTTGTATTTACTAAAATCTTTTTAGCTATTCATTCTTTGTTCTTTATTTTTTGTTTACAAAAAGCAGCCAAAAACACATATCCATGTCTTAAGTTTTACATTGCATCAATACATCTTCAATATGTATCTATCTTCGGACAAGATTGTGCTTTTAATTTGAAAAAGAAATAAGTCTAGCTTTTGAGTAAGCGGTCGATAGATATATATTCTTGAAATTCAAACATCCGCAATTCATATGAAATAAGATCAATACATGATACAACAGAATTGTCCCATATATTATTGTAATAATATATTTATTCGGTACATAAAGAAGCCAAAAGGTTCACATTTTTTGCAACCTTCAAAGCCTTTCATCATGCATGCCAATCCTGTAGTTAGTTTCCGTGTACAACATAGCCTAAGAAAACACGTACAAATAAGTCATGTTAAGTAAATAATTATAGATAACTAATTTGCAAAAACAAGTATTGGTTGTAGAATCATTTGATGTAACGTTTGTTGCTTTCGGCATCTTTCCAAAAGGTTATTAACGAAATTTGCTGTTAAAACAAAAACAGTTGTAAAAAATATCTTACTTCCACATCGAGTTCCACGGGCGAGCGGTTTACCACATGCTTGAGCAATGAAAGCTGCCTTCTCCATGCTAATAATACTTTCGACCTCGGTTGTGATATGACCACAAACACAAGCCAAGTCAACATTCTTGACAACACTACAACAAGCACTTGATGGTTGAATCATCGGACCCGGTTTTTGTACATACTTTGCACATTGCTCCATGAGTCCTTGCATGTCACCCGAACACTGGCCCGAGACCATCTTGTTGCCGAAGATGGCGGCGAATGAACAAATGAGCATTGCAAAAAACATGAAACGGGTAGTGGATATTGCCATTATTGTAGGGAGGTTATGTTTAGTTATGCTTCTTTTCTTTAATATGGTGACAGTAAGAAATACATGGGTACTATTTATAGGAATTTTAAGTGTAAATTAAATGAGTACTCGTAAAATTTAGTTGGTGGTGGTTGTTTTAAATGTGAAGTATTTAAGTGTTTACACGTACTTTTGAGTTAGTTTTGACCATTGTTTTGCATGTGAAATATTAGATTAGACCGGCCATAGTTACTTTAAGTCTTTAACTGACCATATATAGTTACTTTAAGTCTTTAAGTGAATGTTTTGTATTAATTATTTGGTCCCGATTTGAACGTGAAAGAAAGATTTATAACTTGGAAAAAGTGATCGATATTACAGTGATTTTTGTTGGGTTATATAACTATTATCAAATCAAATCACAAAGCATGTAACGGAAGACAAGATCTATGTAGTTTAATTAATTAACCAAAGTATAGAATGTGTACCTTAAATTGGAGAGAATTAAGCAAGAAACCTTAATAAGATGGTTTGAATTAAACCTCTCTACGATTGCACACACAACGTTGGAATGTACGTATGCTAGTACTTGATCATGAACCGAACAACCCTTTGTTCCTAGCTCTAAATTTCGACCCAAACAAAAACCCCAAACCCTTTTCTTTTGTTGAAGTCGATCGAACCAAAGAGAGAAGAAGAAGAAGAGATTTTTAGGGTTTTAGAAAACCTAATGAGTCGTGTGTTGAAAACAATTAGATTTAGGTCTCTATTTATAGGAATAGATAACTTGTTTACAAAGTTTAGGGTTTTCAAAACCCTCCCCTCTCCTTGATTTCGACCAGCCCCTCTAGGAACATTCTAGAGGGCCTCCTAATTGTTTCCTAATAGTTAAGTACCGTTAGCTATTAACTCTTTTAACGGACCTCCGTTAGTTCTTCGTGATCAAATTAATTAATATATTACATTTAATATATTAGTTAATTTGTAGTGACATTCACGTTGAGGTATGACCCCGTAGGCTTAAATACTTTCCGGACATACGTTCATTTTACGTGATCATATTCTAACAACTTAAATGTACGTTAAATGTATCATGTTTATCGATCATATATAGTCATGATTTGGTCACATATATGAACCTGCCTTATTTTTTTATCGATCAAAGTCATGATTTGTCACATGTCTTCACGATCTTCCTGTTGTTCATCTTCATGATCTATATTCAGCAAAATATCATTTTCCACTTTCAATTCTTTTGTCTTTGTATATGTGCACATTATGCATGTAAATTCGCTATATATATGTAATACACATGTGAATAGTTCATGTGTTTCATCATTGTTCTTTAGTTTTTGTTTTTGTTTTATTGAGGACAATTCTGACATTTTTCCCTTTGTAACTTTCAACAGGGAGTTTATTTTTTTTAATAAGGAGTATAGATGAGTTGTTATTTCCATATAAATAATATTAAATATTTTTAACTAGAAACATAATTTGATTAGAACTTTTTATCTAAATATCATTAACTTTTAAATATTAGATTATAATTCATATGTTAAGTAAAAACCATCACATATATATATATATAATATTTTAATAAATAAATAAATAAAGACACATGTCGATAAAGATCATGTCACATATCGTTTAAATAATCCTTCAACTGATTTTAGTATATTGGTAGATGTGTCATCGTTTGCATTCGGCCATTCGCAAACATATCATTTACATAATACTAGATGGCTTAATCAAAAAGGATATAATATTTAGAAGGTGAGATGTATCAAAACATATTGTTTAACGAAATTGTGAAATAGAACATATTTCCATCATCTATAGGTAAAGACCTTCTCAGACGAGGACAGTTGTGTTAACCGAACTCAATTACCTCCAACGCCGTAGATTCAAGCAAAAAAACACTGAAAGCCCCCCACACACGTTAATTGAAATGTTGGAGTTTTTATTAGGATTTGAATTCCTGAATTTAATGTAAAACCTTATAATTATTCAACCTGTTGATCGAGCTTATATATCATTGTCAATAATATATCAAAGCAAATTTTATCTTGAAGCTATAACAGTATCATACTTTTCATCTTCGATCTTTTATATGTGGGTGTCTCGAGGAAGAAGCTTTTCTAGATGTTAGAGAAATATCAAATCCGTACGTTACTCATTTGTCGCATAATGTTTGATTGTATAAAACGTAATCAACAAATCAAAACTGGGTTGTTACGTTCAAAAAGGTCTTTTCAATAAATAATGTTAAGAAAGCCCTTAATCACAATCAAATACCGAGTATAAATTATAGAGAAAAACCAATATGCTGTTAAAAACATGGAAGAAATATGTTTTCCCTCACAAACTCCCCCCCGATGAAAATCACTTACATGTTTGAATATAAAATCTCTCTCCCTAAATATTATGGTGGAAGCATGCTGCTAGAAGCATACTAGTTAACCCCTAAATTATATTATGATGTAGTGGCATGTTCAAATTAATTTACGAGAGTATGTGTCTTCAATCAAGATGTCGTATAACTAGTTTTTCTCCTAAATCGTTGCTAAAATGATTCATAAAGATAATTTTAAAAGGTGTTTGTTAAATGAGATTATTTGATTATTGCGTTTACATATATAACGCAATTAATGAAAAAAATATGTTTGGCAAAAAAAAATGATATATCCTCGTTTTCACATATTAAAACGCAGTTTTTAAACGCAAAATCTATTTTACATAATGAATCAAATACACCCCTTAATAAAATAAAATAAAATAAAAGCTCTATGAATAGAAATTTAGTTTTGATACTTCTAGTCTAGGAAACTAAAGTAAATTAACATTAAGTGAGTTGGCGTAGTCATGGTGTTGACGAAGTGAAAGGTACAACGTATTTATTTTGGTTTTAATTGGACTTCTAGATAGAAGAAGAGTAAGAAAGATCACAAATAAGACATCTGGAAAATGTGGTCGACATTGATGTTGATATATGTTGTCATGCCCACCTTGGACCTACTTTGAATCTCAATATTCTTTTCTTTTAACCTATATATACCTGCATGGTCAGGGGCGTATCTAAAGGCTAATGTTCACTTCAAAATTTAAATTTTGTTATGTATTTTTAAATTTTTTTATGGATTTTAAAAACTTTTCTATAGGTATTTAACATTTTGTCCCCTTTTGGGTTTATATTTCATGAATTTTTTAATTTTGCCCCCTCCGTGATTTTTTTCTGGTACTGTCTCTGTACATGGTTACATGTCTTGTGAGCCGATCATCAAAGAACAATTACTTATTTTGTGTGATATTCACATTTAGTATTATATGTTATAATTTGATATATGGGGGTGTTTTATTATTTATTGATATTAAGAAGATAAAATAAAATAATGTTGTTCTAAAAAAAAAATAAAAATAATAAAATAAAATAATACGGTATATTCTTTGGTGAAAATCAATGATTCAATTGTAATTTGTTAGTTATTTTGTTTGTGGTTTAAACATACCTGATTTTGATAATTTGAAAACTATGTGGTCAACTAAAATTTTAAACCATATTTCAATTTTATTAATATCATTAGGATCGATATGATGCATTGTAATAGAGAAATGGCATAAATATCATCTAATTTGATTACTTGTTACAATTTACAACTTTTATAACCGATTATACAAATCAATTTTACATGTTTATGGTACGTACATAAATAAACAAAAAATATGAAATAAAAAAAAAAACCCTTTTAGACTCTCTCCCAAATTTTCTAAAACGTGAAAACTAGCCCAAAAATAACGTAAGACCAGCCCAAATTTGTTTACTTGGATCTAAGTAAACATCTATGACTAGAAACGTTTATCCATTATTCGCTTGATTAGCAGCATCGGATATTAGACATTTAGACATCACCCAGGCAAATAAATAAAACAATCTATTTGAAAATTAAAAATTAAAAAAACTATAAAAAAATTTGAGATGACGAAACAAAAACCATATATAATAAAAGCAGATCCAACAAAAAACTGTTTAAAAACAATGTATCATGTGTAATTCCTGACAAACTTTGGTTGGTACTTGGTATTAGGCTATTAGCCGTTATACTAGTAGCACATCTCTCTAGATCTATTGAAGGAAACACATCATGTTTTCAATTAGTTTTTGAAACTAATGAAAATTCTGTGAAGAACTTTCCTCCAATTAAGAGTACCTTGCACATAAAATATTCTACTAAACATCTTAAATGAACACAACATATGAATAATAATAATAATAATAATAATAATAATAATAATAATAATAATAATAATATAATAATAATAATAATAATAATAATAATAATAATAATAATAAGTTAACAATGAAAGTCTCTTTTGTAGCTAATTAGTTAATACTTTTTACATCATACAAATACAAATAGACTATACTAGATTAAACTCATGCGTTGCATTATGAATGTTGTATTAAAATATGTTAAAAATAAATAATGTATCTTTCAAATTCAAAGTACAATATTACATTAATGTAGCAACAATGTGTTCAAATGCAAAATCACTTATTTAAAACATACGCAATACATAATTAATGAATATATTTCAATATTAATCTATCAATGGACTTGTTTTTCAATAATGTCTATATTTGTCACATAGGAAAAAAACATATTTTTCTATTAATTATATAAAGGGATAAATTATATATAAAAGGAAGTTTAATATTACGCAACCATAACTTAACACATGTATCATCAAGTTGAAACTATTAAATATATATAAAAAAAACGTATATGTAAAAAATATAATATAATGAGTATCTATTATCAATATTATATATATATATATTAATATTTAATAAATTAAAATTGTATATAAATCTTTGCCTAGCTAAATATATCTTTACCTAGTATATATCTTAAAATGTTAAAAATAAAAATTATAAAAAAAAAAACATAATCGATATCTATCTATTATTAATATTTAATATTAAGTATTAAATTAAATTTTTAAATTCCAAAATAAGCAAAAAAAATTTACAATTCGACAAGTAAGCAAAAATCTTATATATCATCTAACAAAAGATGCCACATAATCATTTTAATATCCTCTCTTAGTTATATATAGAGAGATAGAGAGATGTACGTAACAATTCATTTTATTTTTAATTAAAATAATATTTGGACATATGTTATCATATGTGTTTAGTCTCTCACATATTAACCTATAATAGTCTAATAGCATTCATTAAGATCTAATATTGCTTTTGATACAATTAGTAACCGTAGTATCATCACATAATCTAAAATCTAAATACATGATTGTGAAACATGCTATGTGTAGTTATGAAACTTTCATCCACGTTTAGTTAAGTTAGTTACTAGATAAATAGTATAATAAAAGATAATATTATCTATGATTAATCTTTAATATTAATAATGTCGTAAATTTCGTGTCCAATGTTAGATACGGGTCTAAAATCTAGTAAATATTAAAACAAAATCTTTAATTCAAGACGATGACATCATTATTTACTCTACTTTTAATGAAATACTCTTTTAGTCCTCTAACTATGGACAAAATGTTATAACAATACATATTATTAATTAATATTCTACTAATCATATCAAAATTGATTTGTCAAACTTTTTGGATACCTTTTAATATGTCTAACTTTTTGGATATCTTTATTGATTCACATCATCTATCTATCTATCTTTCTTTTAATTTTATTTTGATTTTCTTATAGATTAATGATATTAAAAAAAAATACGCGATTTGTTAACAAATAATAAATGTTTTAAAAAAACAATGTCAATCTATCTTGTAACTTCTTTAATATTTGATTTTCTAATAAGTATTAACAATTATATTTGTAGTTGCTTAATTTGTGTCAAGTAATATTATAATACATCTTCTATTATAGTTTATTTTTCGTATTTGATTTTCTTACAAATAATCTTGTATTGGATTATGGTTTAAATTAACCTTATGTTATGAAGTATAACTATACATTTGATGATATATGATTAAGGTTGAAAAATAGGGTTGTTATTGTTTATAGTGAATCATTTGAATGAGCTCGTAGGAAATATTGTGACAAACATTCATTATTGTGATAGGATTTATGTATGACTATTATACATCAACTACATAATAGCATAATAAAGATTACATGTTTGCTTCCATATCACTATACACAATATCATGGCAGATCAAGTTGTGTTCGATAGGATGGCTGACATCGATGCGTTCAAGGAATCTTGGAACATTTGGGTTAAAATTGTCTTACTTTGGAAGCAGACGTATAAGTACAACTCAAAAAGTGTCCCATTCAAGTCCCTTTTTAGTCTTCAATGAAGGAGGCGTTATGGAAATCAATAACCTCGCTATGGCTTCAATGAAGAAGATTACATGCTTGGCATAAAATCAACTTCTACAAAACTACTACTATTTGTGTATCCAATTATTTTGTGGATACCGTGAATCCTCATAACTTTTTATAATGTACGTAGTTAACTACCTCCAAGCATTGGACCAACTGTTTTAGCTTTCAATTCACTGGAAAAATGTGTTTGTTGTAACCTTTAAAAATATAATCATTTGTGATACTACATAGAACTAAAAACACTTGTCAGGTGGATAGGAAATCACTGTCAAACCTTAGTCTTTGAAATTATATACTCCCTCCATCCCATATTAAGTGTCTTAGTTTGACTTTTTGAGTCTTTTTCTTTCAACTTTGACCATAAATATTTTTGTTTGTGTTATATAACATTTAATATAATACACATAAATTGATTAACATTTAAATATACTTTTTATTGATATAATTTTCATCAACCAATATAAAACACAAATAAAGATATTTACGGTTAAAGTCGGAAGAAAAAGACTTGACCAGTCAAAATAGAGCAATTAAAATGGAACGAAGGGAGTATATACTATGGTTGATTTACGAAAAGTTTTTTTCATTATTCTAATTTTATTTATTGTTCTGTCATTTTTAATAGCTTTTAAGTATTTATTATAACATTGTGCTAGCTTTTTTATACGTATAAATGTAATTTCTTTATAGGTTTCTTCCGCATTTCACACGGGTTATAATCTAGTTCATACTATACATTATACCGACGATTTTGAAACAAATAATTGAATTACTTGAAGAAATTAAATGTAACCAATAGGTTGGTGGCTCATTGGTAAAGTTTTAGACTTTGAAAAAATTCAGCAAGGTTCGAATCTCACATTTTACATTATAGGAGTGGATTATTAAAGGGCTTTTCGAGAGTCATGAGTTATATCCCAGGTATGCGTAATTTGCGCTCCGAAAACTGTCAAATTAGATGTCAGTATGGTGTCACAAATCTAACTACTAGCTCGTTATTCAAAAATAAAAGAATTAAATGCATAACAAAACCAAAAATATTAATAGATTACGTAGTCCATATATATTTTTGTTTATTATATACTCTTTTTGTCTCATTCTAAATGTCCAATGACTTGCTTTATATGCAATATTTTATCTAAACATATATATCCTTTAGAGAATCCAAGTTTATTCTATTCATGACATAAAAAAAAAAATTAAAAGAATTATAATATATGCATAAATATTTATGGTTTAAATTGAAAAAAAACAAAAGTTTCACATAAATATTTATGGTTTAAATTAAAAGAAATATAAGTTTGAAAGTTAAACTAAAACACTAAAAATAAGACAAAAGGAGTATTAAGTATAATTTCAATTCTGCATAAATTACTCCGTACGTATAAAGCAAGCATGTACAACTTGATGCATGCGTTGTCATATGAATTATTCAACAAAACATTAAATATTTTGTGAACGATTTCCTCGTTGTCTACTTATATAATTGATGAATGCATGTATGAATAGTGTGCCAAGTGACAAGTGACTTGTGTAACAACTGTCATTTTTTTTTTGTTTTGTTTTGCTTATAGATCGAGCCATGGCCTCTAAAGCTCCGCCTTCTCTTCACGTTGTCTTATTTCCGTTTATGGCCAAAGGCCACATGATTCCAATCTTCCAACTAGCGCGCCTTCTCCACCACCGTAATGCCATCGTCACGCTCTTCACCACCCCGGCTAACCACCCTTACGTCACCACTTCTCTATCCGACACCCCAACAACCATAATATCTCTTCCATTTCCAAAGAATATCCCCGATATCCCTCCCGGTGTAGAGAGTATAGACAAACTCCCATCATTGTCTCTATTCTATCCTTTCACTTCTTCAACAAAACTCATGCAACCCGACTTTGAAAAGTCCGTCCAATCATTGAAACCGACGGTCACCTTTATGGTAACTGACGGTTTCTTTGGCTGGACTTTAAATTCAGCAAATAAATTCAACATCCCGCGTCTCGTTTACTATGGAATGAGCAACTTTGCTATAACCATATCTCGAGTAGTCAGTCAGAAGGCACATATCTTCCACGGGAAATATGACACTCACCAAATCAGCGTGACAGAATTCCCGTGGATCACTGTTAGTGCTATTGAGCTTGAGGATACTTTAATCAGTGATGAGGACAATAGCCCTTTCGGTAAGTGGTTGGTTGAAACAGTGCTCGCAACTTCAAGAAGCTATGGTTTGATTACCAATAGCTTCTTGGAGCTAGAGCCTGTTTACTCTCGTTATTGGAACTCTAAATTCAAACCAAAATCATGGTCTGTGGGCCCTTTTTGTCTTGGACAAAAATTAGCCAAGACAGAAGGTATATCCAGCCAAAGACCATCATGGATGGTCTGGCTGGACGAAAAACTTCTGCATGGAAGTCCAGTTTTATATCTGGCATTTGGATCACAAGCCGAGATATCTCTCGAACAAATCAAAGAGATTAAACTCGGGCTTGAAAGATCCAGAGTAAACTTTTTATGGGTAATGAGAAAATATAAAAATGGGCCCGAGACTAAGCCCGAACTTGATTTTGATGATGGTTTCGAGGAGAGAGTCAAAGGAAAGGGGATAGTGGTTCGAGAATGGGTGAATCAAAGAGAAATTTTAGAGCATGAGATAGTGAAGGGGTTTGTGAGTCATTGTGGATGGAACTCAGTGTTAGAAAGTATATGTACGGCCGTGCCGATTCTTGCATGGCCATTGTCGGCAGAACAGCCATTGAATGCAAAGTTTGTGGTGGAGGAACTAAAGATTGGGGTAAGGGTGGAGACATGTGATGGAAGTATGAAAGGTCTTGTGAAATGGGAAGGATTGGAAAAGAAGATAGAAGAGTTGATGGATGGCGAGAAAGTAAAGGAGATGAGAAACAAGGTGAAAATGCTTAGTGTTGACGCCTTGAAGGCGGTGGAACACGGTGGTTCTTCATGGCGGACACTGAATGAGCTCATTGATGAGTTAAAAGTTGTCAATTAATTAAGATATAGGTACGTGGTCGACTTGAAAGAGTTGATGTATGACTGCATGAGTATGACCGTGCACTAATTATCGAATATAAATATCAATCTATGAATAATGTATTTATTATTTTCGGAAAATGGTGAAATTATATTTTTATAAACTCAATTCAAAGGAAAGTGATGTCTCAGAACAAGCAGAATCAGAAAGGGAATTTTTTGTACGGATACGACAAAAATCAAACCTTTTGGAGTAAATACGAACTTTTGTTTGAAAGTTTGCAAATCAACGAAAACCGGTGTCTAAGACACCGGTCTTAACATTTCCGGGTCTTAAACACCGGTCCTAGCATACGTTCCAACCCAAAGCCGGTGTCTTAGACACCGGTCTTCAACTTTTTAACAAAAATGGTGTCTTAGAGGCCGGCTTTCATTCCTGCAACTTTTTTCCGGTGGCTAGTGAACGCTAGTCTTTTTATTCCGATTTGACATCACTGTTATACTGTTGCTAGTGAGTTGATTCTTGTGGAATAGGATTGATGTTGGTACTTGTTTGCTTATTGTGGTGCTGGGTTGCTAGCCAATTGATTCTTTTTTTTTTTTTTTTTTTTGTGGAAGAAGATGAGGGTGTAAATGTGGCTGTCAATCCGTCATCCATTTAGAGAGAGGAGTGGATGTGTTTTTGATTTTTGAGTGTGTGTCTACTTCTGTATTCTTTCACTACTATTATAAACTTGATACAAAGTGTGTGTTGTCACACATTTTTTTATTTATAAAATTGATGTTAACCACTTCAATACTCTTTCTTTCTAACCATTCATTTTCTAAAATAGCACACAAAAAGATAAAATATAATATTGTCAATAATAAGATATAATAACATTATATTTTGACGATAAATTTTTCGACATTTAGAACGAAGTATAACAAAAAGTTTTAAGATAGTGTGTATACTTTTAATCAAATCGTATGACACTCTTTTATGTTAAAAAAATATATATAATATATATTAAAATTTCAGATAATATCATAATTATAATTATAAAATATATACACAAAGTATATAAAAAAGAACAACTTTATATAAAAGAAAAAACTCCGGAGATTCTCTCCCATAAATTGTTATCTTTTCCTTTAAATAAAATTTAGCATGTCATAATAAGCTTGTACATTTTAATTGATATGGACTATGGACAGAGTATGTAAACTAAAGGGACCAAAGCGCAAATCCAGACAACTAAAGGTCCTAAAGATAAAAAATAAAACTTATTTATCACTTATGTCTTCTTCCCCATCCGCCATTTTTGGTCTGCAATTCTGTAAATCTCATATTCTATCAAAACTCTATAATTTTCAAAAAGAGATGAAAGACCGGTGTCTAAGACACCGGCTTTGATAGGGAACGACAAACAAGTTGAAGACCGGTGTCTAAGACACCGGCTTTGGTTGCCACGTATGATAGGACCGGTGTTTGAGATACCGGCTTTGCCCAAAAACCTTAAAACCGGTGTCTTAGACACCGGTTTTCGTAGTTTTCCAAATTTTCAAACACAAGTTCGTATTTACACCAAACCGGTTGATTTTTGTTGTATCCGTACAAAAAATTCTCAGAAAGGTGCTTCAAGTAGGTGGACTACAAAACCAAACTAAATGTGCTAGATAATAAAATCTAGTTAAACTTAATTTAAAGAATCACGTAACGATAATATACTCTTAGCTTTTAGCGATTGAGAAATGTGGATAAATACATTAATATAGTTAATATTAATATCAATAAGGTTGATGGCATATTGGTTAAGTTTTTGACTTTAAGGTATTTCCAGAGCTATCTCCGAGAATGTTTAAAAAAAATTTAGGCCCACGCCAAAAATGAAAAATTGGGCCCCTAAAACTATAGTAGATAAATTGTTCTGGACCAACTCTTTCTAACTCATTTTGTTACAGCCAATAATGTCGAGTCCAACTAGGTCAGAAACACTTCAGTTTTACCTAAGTTCTTGAATTCAATCCTTAATGATGACAAAACTTTAGGGTTTTTTCATCTGAATACTTGTAACAGCCCATGGTCAATATCTCATTGCCTAGGGTACGTGCAAGGCTTCCGTTACAGGGAGTGGTTTTTCTGACGTTGTATACCGACGAAATGTTCAGAAAAAAAAAATACAGTTTCAATAGGAAGACAGTAAATAAAACAAAATAAAATTTGTTTAAAAGAAACAAAATCCCAATTGTTTGGGCCTCATCGTCACTTGCTTGAGTGCTTCCCTGCGCTCTTCTTTGTTTACTATAAACTTATAAAGCATAAAAATCCAATTTTGAAATTCACTTTTTTTTTGTCCCCTATAAAAAACGGGCCTTAGGGTTGGGCCTAGCTTGCCTAGGCTAATTCCGGTTCATTTTCTATATAATAAGAATGAATTATTAAAGAGTTTGTTAAATAATGGATATATATGTAGTTTATGGTTAAAGCATAGTAAAGCCGGATACATATCGATTGAAAATTAGTTCTAATAAAACATTTATATTTATCTGTTCTAAAAAAAAAACATTTATATTTATGTACGTTACTTTATTGCGTCTTAACCATGATCCTGTAGGGTTGTATTTAGAGGAATCCGAACAACAAAAGAAATAGTTGCAGTAACAAAAGATTCTGAATATCCATAGCTACTTTATAGTATATATTTTTAGTATGTGTTACGTTTTTTGTAAGAATGGCGTGTAGTTTAGTGTTGAATTATATATTGATTGATATCGCTTTCACGGAAAATGTGAGATATAATGAAGTTATAGTAATTGACCGAAAACAAAGTGTATCACACCTTAATCAAGTTAGGACAACGTCATCAAAAATAATTTCCTACGGCCCAATTCTCTTTTCCAGGCCCAAAAAAACAGGGCTGATCCATTGGGATTCACAGAAGGCAGTAGCCTATCTGCACTGCAAGTCTGCAACACATCAATAGAATAATAGATATAAGTTTCCACTTTCCACAGAAAAGAGTGAGCCAAATCTGTGTTTGAGAGTGATTCCAGAACCAACGCAGCCATGCAGCCAAAAAAGGATAGGGTTTCCAAATCCAAGTTTCCAAGAAAAAAAACTATCAAACTAATTAATGTTGTAATTGATGAGATTAGAGTCGAGTTTGGCAGTCCTACTTCAAGCAAGAGAAGAGATAGAATCAATGTGATCAAGTCCACCTAGCGGTCTGTGAATAGACTTAATTATAAAGCACCAACTTACTGAGTTAGATTTGTTGATAAATCTCAATCCCAAGGTACTGAGTTAGATTTGTAGATAAATCTCAATCGCCATTTAAAGAGCAAAGCAAGGTTAAAAGGATTAAGAGCAGTGGCGAAGCTTGAGGTAACAGAAAGGCTGACCGAAAGTCGTAGGACCCAAAAATAACAATGAGAAAAATAATCGAGGGGGGAGTCACGGGATCTATATATAACACTTGGAAAAAAATATCAGACAACTTAAAGGATATAACTGCACGTCTGCACTACTGAGCGAAAGACCCCCGACTCCCTTGAAAGCTTTGTTGCTGATTAAGAGAACCCAATACCAAGACCCTTTAGGGGAACAAATCTTTTTCCATGGGACCCAAGCTATTTTTCGGTCGTCAAGAAAATCAATGACCTTCTTAGGAGCTTTCAAGGTTGGGAAGTAGTAGATACCAAGACTATCAAGAAACGACTTGATAAGAGTGATTCTACCTCCATAAGAGAGCTGAAAGCTTTCAAAGAAGAGTTTTTCCTAAACTTAATAATGTGTTATCAGCTAGAATATTTATTCAGACAGATCTCTAGTATATATATTCAGTTTCTTTCCATGCTATATTGAATAAGTACAAATATTACTGAACAATGTACACTAGTGATAGATGACAAACTGATAATACCAACAATGCACCTAAGAAATCAAAAGACACTAGTAACCAATATCAAACAAAACTGTAAATGCTATGATTTAGCTATAATGAACCTTGAATGCTCATAAATATGTGAAAATTTTGAAAATATACATCTCAACATACCTTCCTGGTGACGCAAATCATCTTACATGTCACCTCACGAACCTGCAACAAGACCCTCATGGGCAACACTAGTGACTCGAAGGACGGCTTGAGCACTTAGCTTTGACAGATTTGACTCACAGAACTGTTCCCAAGAGTACATCTGTGGTTCCTCAGACGGCACATCTGGTTGTGGAGCCCCAACAGGAGATTTATTATATGCGGTCTGCAGCTCCAACAGGAGTGCACGAGCAGCTTCTCGGGATTCAGGTAGCTGGTCACTAAGCTGGGATGCAGCTATTTGGATCAGTTTGTCCATCCCATATGTTTTCATTTCCTCCGTACCCTTTTCAAGTTTACACAAGATAAGATGATGTTATTACTGAGAACACATCAAGGTAGCACAACGCAAAGTGCTTTTAGTTTCTTCTTTTGTAACCAGATGAAAACATAAGGCAAAATCTCACCAGTCGTGGCACACTGCGAGAAAAGCACATTGACGCTTTTGCCCTGATCCGAGGGTTGCGGTTTTTAAGATGGGGTAGTAATTTAGGTAACAATAAAAGGGCTGAAACCCAAGTTGTCAAAGCCATTAGCGCCTTCTCAGCAGCATCGCATACAAACCGTTTGTCTTGTGAGGACTTGAGAAGAAGTTGTACAAGCTGAAGCCAAAACCAACAGAATCAAGATTCAGACTCAAAATACCTAAACAAAGAACAATGTTGCCAGTCCAGAAAGAATGCAAAATTAAATTACCAGAGGGTCCAGTAAATCAATAACTTGGTCACCAAATGCTTTGAAAATGTCTGCAGAAGTCATAATGCTGGTTTTACAAACAGCGCTTCTTGGATTTTTTAAGGATTTCACTATGAGAGGAATCACCTTGTCTCTGTTCATTAAAATGTTTAAAGTAATGAATCTTGTAACAATGCATGAGCTTATGACATTGGTGAAACAAAAGGTTAGCTACAAGCTGTTAATACTTACAGTATATCTTGCAATGCTTCCTTGTGGTATATCGAGAAACGCCTTACATTATTAAGTGTTTCACACAGCAGAACCCAATCTTTGGACTCTAAACCAGGTACAAGCATCTAAAGAGAGAACAAATACTTCAGATTTATATTAAACGTATACTCGAAAGCTAAACATAAATGCACAATCATGTATTTGAAATTTTCAATCAATCTTTTTGTAACAATAATCAAACCTTTAGACTCTTGTCGATATCTTCCAAACCATTCAATTTTTCAGATTCAATGTATTCTACTTCAGCAACCGCCACCTCCATGTTACAATACACTACCTCATTTCCACCCGAAGGCAATTGAAGAAATGAATCCGTGGCCTTTTTTCCAACATTTTCATTGAGATGCTCGAAATAGGGTTTACAGAACACTTCTTTACTTGAGCTCTCAGATTTAGGCAGCAAGATAACCTTTCCCGGCATCATCATATAGCTGAAATAAACTCAACAACAGTTAACACTAGCTAGAAAAACAACTAAAGCATGTTAGTGAATTTGGATGAAGAAGAGTAAAACTGCAATGACTGGACATCTCCTATGAATAGTATAATTACTTTTCATAAGTAATAATTCGAACCCTTAAGAGTCTATGTTGTTGCATTGACACAAAATCGAGAGCTTGCAGGGTCTCAAGAGAGTCTATAAGTTCGTGTTTGTGTACTCATATATAACGAACAGCTAAAAGCCTCTGAAAGTTATGTTCAATTGAACCTGCCCAATAACAGTTCCCATAAGTCACTAAGGGTTACAGGCAAAAGGCACAGGTCAACACGAGTCCCTGATGAGCGTGATCATTGATCAACATGGTTGCAGATCAGCATAAATGAATCACTGATAACGTGAGTCAGCGATCATTGATAGCATTAGCCCTAGGACCCTGCAGGTGGCATGGCCCCTAAACCAATTTAGGTCGGGGTTCATGCGACATGTTCTAACTCATTTCTAAGTGCAACTTAAATCCCTCATTTACACTAAAATTACTAGCAGTGTATTCGACAACTCGTTCGTACAGAGTAAACATTATTTTAGATCACAAAAATCAGTAAATATAATAAAGATGAGAAAATATGTGATTGGATCAGAAACTAATTGCAGGATTATAACCAAAGTAGTAGCAGTAATTTCTAAACAAAAGCATATATAAGTAATTAAACAAAATAAAATAGTAAAGTATGAAGTTGAGATTACCAAAATGGCACCAGAAGAATGTTGAACAACCTTGAATGCAGATCCAAAAAATGAAAATTAATACAGTAACTGAAATCAGTAGACACTTGTAGTCACAACAGAAGGTGAAAGAAAGATAGAAAGAATAAATAAGTGTTGAGTGATGTATATATTTTGGAAGGAAACCATTATTATAATAATTATTGTATGTATATAAAAACAGACACACATAACATGCCCCCATCCCTCAATGAATGAAATGAATACAGATAGTAAAAATAATAATATAATATAGTATACATCAGCCTACCTGGAGTACGGGGTACAGTATTAGTGAAAAAGAAAGTAATATTTTGTGTTGGGAAATGGGAAGTGGTGAAAAGGAAGGTGCTGTTAATTAGCCGACCTACGCCGGCAGGTAGTGGAAACTTTCACAAATCACAAGTCGTCGACGACCAGTAAACGCTGGTTTGGCTGGGTAAATATATCACTATTTTTATTTTATTATGTTCTTTCAGTTTTTATCAACCGGGAATGGAATTTAATTTTCAGGGTCCCGCCAGATGCGGTTTGGAATTAAATTTGGGGTATAATGCAATTTTAAAGACGGTATATTCCTGAACCTCATGTATTTGCTTTTTTTCCCTTCACATACATTGTAAATGAACCACAAAAAAGGGATGAATCACTGGTCAATGAAGCAAGCAAAGTATTAACCTTGAACTTGAGGTCTTAAACCATTAATCCAATTAGTTCGAGATTATACGGCCGCCCAGATAGTTGAAACCCAAATCCCCTGCCAAGATATCAAACTTACTAAACACATAACCACTTGGAGAAGACCACAAAACAAAAGGAAAATTTGCAAAAACTGAAATTAGTGTTTTTTTCTTTCTTTTTTTGAAATGGATCTCAACCAAGTCCCTTTGATGACTGAACTTTTTCAGGAGTCTAATTTTCTACTTGTTTCTCTTGCAGCTTACATTCTCAACACGTATCAGATTCCGCAAGCATAAATAATAGCAATAACAAACACCAACCAAAAGATCGACCAGAGATATATTGAAAAATTCATTGCCATTCAGTTCATCATAACTAATACACCTTAATATTACAAGGTGATAAAACTGCAGCTTCTTTTACCATAGCTCGACACAACTTATTCATGAACACTCACACAGCAGTAAAAAAGACTGAAAGTCCAGCTGTTGGCAAAGCTACCACAGATTACCGGTACTGGCTTGCTAGTTCACCTTCCTTCACAATGTAATGCTGAGGTTGGAAGTCTTCTCCCTTGAAATAATTCTCCAGCATTTCCTTCACTCCAGCTGCATATCGCAACTGCACAGATTCCATTCATAACATATGAATCCAACACATGTAGTAATAATGCTTACCCAGCATCATACAATAATAAAAGGTACTAACCTGCGCATCGATGGTGGTGCCAGAAATGTGAGGGGTCATGGCTTGATTTGGCATATACCTCCATGGATGATCCTTTGGTGCTGGTTGAGGATACCAAACATCTCCACTATAGCCTAAAACATACCCGAAAACAACCAACAGATTACTTCGATGAAATTACATATTAACTAAACTAATGAACCTTGAATTAGTGTTATAACTTGCCTCCAATGTGTCCACTGGAGCAGCCATCAACAACAGCTTGTGTATCCATTATAGCTCCTCGAGCATTGTTAACAATGAGAACCCCCTTTTTCATTTTACCAATCTTTTCTTTGTCAAACATTCCTCTGAAAGATATACAATATTGTGTTGGATGTTTTGGTAATGATAGATGTGATAGTGTATAGATTATTCATATTAAGCTCAACTTGGGCTGAAAATACAAACCTGGTTTTATCTGTTAAAGGTGTATTGATGACAATGATGTCACATTTGGGAAGCATCTTATCAAGATCCTCCTCATAGTGGGCACCAATTTGATTCTCCAATTCTGAATCCATCTTGATACGATCATGATAAAGAAGATTGCAGCCAAAAGGCTTCAATCTCTGAAGTAAAAGTCTACCGATTCGTCCACAACCAACTGTTCCTACAGTTTTCCCTTCAAGATCATAAGCTCTGTAAGCAATGCCCGCAACATTCCAGTCCCCGTTAATAACCTGATGGTATCCAGGCAAGAAATTACGAACAAGAATGAGGATTCGCATAAGTTCATCTTCTGCAACTGAAACAACATTGCTTCCAGTAACTTCTGCAACGGTTAATCCAGCAGCAGCAGCCGCATTGAGATCAACATGATCAGATCCAATCCCAGCTGTAAGCAACAGTTGCAGGTTCTTTGCTTTTTTAATTCTTTCAGCGGTAATATAGCCAGGATGAAAAGGGGTTGTTATAATTACATGTGCATCAGGAATATGCCTTTCTAGCTCTGCATTAAAACATGACAACAAAAATTGAACCCATACTGAATTTTAATAAAATCGGAAGTAATTTATTCTGCAGTCAACTAGTAAGTTCAGGGACTTACCGCAATCTGGTCCCTCTTTGTCATCAGTGACAATGTACTCATGGCCTTGTGATTCTAACCATTTTCGAATGCCCAACGCATTTTCTACACAACCGACAAAATTGGGGTTCATTTCAGCATATTCATGTGCCTTGTAGAAAACACCAACAATCTTCTTTGGCCCAGGAGAAGCCTGCCCCCATCCACAATAAACAAAACCAACCAATAAGTGAACCGCAAAAGAAGATTCAAATGCCTTTCAATAACTGAAGTAATATTTTTTGCAAACTTGGATGATGGGATGTTGCAAATTAAAATTATAGCTCATGATTACATAATATTGGTATCACTGGGACTAATGTTAGTTACAAACTTACAGTAATAATGAGTAAAACTTAAATCTAGAAGATGAACGCATAGTCGGATCCCAATCATCTTAAAAAGTAAACAAGACACGTTAAACTCTAATCGGGTGTTTAATCGAAATGGCGTCCTATCATACAGTACTAAAAGACAGAAGTAAATGCTTTTCACCATAGTAGAATTTCTTAGGCACGAAATTTGATTTTGATGATCATATGTATGTATCTATTTAAAAACTACTAGTTATAAAGTCTAATTTTGTCATCTATATAAGCTGACACGTGTCATTCATACAAGCCCGTTCTAGATTGGATAAATACAATCGACTTTGGACTAAAATTCAATACATTTCCACATACGTATTCAAAGAAAGGTTGTGAAAGGGGGTAAAAAATTAAAATCAGCATCACCAAACACACAGTTAAGAAGTCAAATTTTTTATGATATGAAACAAAACCCTAAACAGTACAGCAGATCAATCGGCAGATTAAAATCAATCAACAATACAGCAGTTTTAAATTATAAGTAAATTCTGTTAAATTTAACCATCGATCATCATCAATAATGGATTAATATAGCAGTAAAAATTTACAAATGAAAATAATTACTACTGGAATTCAATAGCTTACATGAAGGTCTCTGGTGACAATCAAACGGGTAGAATTACTAGAAGAAATGGCACGAGTTGCGGCGGCGGCGGCACGCTTGATCATCATAGACATCGCCATATTATCATATAAAAAAAAACAAAAAAACAAAATCGGTGTAATCAATTTTGGGATGAGATGATGAAAAAAGTTACAAACTAGAAGACGTATCTACTAGTGACTAGTGAGTATCCCCCACCTTAAATAGGGAGTGCATGCCACCCACGTGTTGTAATTAAGCGGGCTAACTTTAAGTGTCCATTTTTAATTTCATGTTTGAAATTTATTACTCGTATTATATTACGATGTCGATTTCGCCGAGGTCAGTGCATTATCGACAGGTTTTTTTTAAATGGATAATGATTTACGGAGTATTTTGTTTTTATGAAAAGTATAGCTTAATAAATTTTCAAGACATCGATTAAATAATAAGGGTAATTTTTCTTTTGTTAACGAGTGCACATCATTCATAATGTGAATGCATTGGTTACCATACAAAGGTACCTTTTCAACATTGGATTAGTCGGTATCCAAAAAAATGCACTCAAGCTTCACTCAACCACTGGAATTAATAAAGGTCAAGTTTGCACTTGCCAATACTTGAACCTAGAATAACGTTAACGCTTTTGGCAGTTTAAATAACTTTCGTTGGCTATCCATTTATTGTTTTCCTTAATTTGTTTATTTATCAAACGTGATCGAAGTTTTTTGAATAGCCGTGGTGATTGGACTCAACGGTATGCCTCTTCATCGTTCGGTAGAGATCAACCATGTCACCAGCACACTCAATCAAGGCATGACTGACGGTGGAAGTCCCACTACCATTCTGGATGAAACCAGCTAAATGCTAGAGATAACCCTCATGCCCCACCTCATTGGCAAGGACTTCCCAATATGCCTTTTAAAGGTTTCGAATCCGTACCAACAACTGACTGAAAAACATAAGGGTACTAAAAAGATAACTATACTCCTTTTAAATCAGATTTATCATTTTCTCTTCGATCAACTTGTTTGATCCATGCAATTGTCATGCCATGTGGTTGGGTCTAGCTTAGTAAGCCGTAGGTCGCTATTAAAACTTTTGACTTTAAAGTTGAAACATTTAACGAGTAAGTTGAAAATCGATTAATAACTCGCGAACTAACAATGCTACTCGTAGCAAGGGTCATATGGTCTTTCTGGGCCGCGAGTAACCACAAACTCTTTAACTCATGGTAACATAATCGCATGCAATTTTTAAAAAATATTTTTTAATTTTATGTTCAATATATATATATGGATGGGAATATAAGGCTGTCGGGTATCTAAGCTTAGGTGTGGAACACTCACATATTGTTTTTATAATTCATAAAAATCATGGGGGCCTACGCATATATTCATTAAACAAGAAATAATAAAATATTAGTATGTGAGGGGTTTCACACCTAAGCTTAGTTGTCGGACAGTCTTATATTCACATTTCACACACACACACTATTAGGAAGCTTTCAACGTCGACTGCCCCATATATCTGAAGCATATAGTCTTCAATTTTATTTGTGTTAGTTTTGTCACATAGTTTTTGATTTTGTGTTTGAAACAAAATAAGCATTTGTATTCACAAGTTATCCAAAGCGAAATTCATATTCTTTACGTTGATTTATTGTTATCTGTTTTTAGATAAAGTTAGATATACTCAAGCTACAAAGTTCAAATTGGCATCTTATATATATGGGCTGACTCAATAATGTAGTTAGTCAACATACAGATCCTTGGGCTAAATTCTATTTTAGTGTTGCTTTTAATTTACATGAGCCCTCGGAGTGAATAACAAATGTCCTTAATCAAAAGTTAACTATCGAGTCGAACCCATTTGACCCGACCCGGTCTGCCTGAAGGTGTAACGGGCCGCGTCACGGTTTCGATTTTGTTGTTTTGCCGGGTCATGGGTTTGGACCGGCAGGTCTGGACCGGGTTTGACCCGTACACATGCCTAGGTCGGACTATTAGGGGGGTTTCCCTTCTATTAGGTATTGGGTGAAAGGTTTTCTAACGTACACCCGGTTATGACAACATACTTTAAACCTTGCACTGTGATATTTGATTCGCACCTATCATAAAAGTTAATAGGATGATAGTATTATGTAACGGGAGAAACATATTATATATATACTAAAAAGCAATGTACAACGGCATGAAATGTACAAGTCCTTATAACACATATTAATTTTAACCAAATTTCGGTTTAACGCCCAAAAAACTTTATTTTTTTAACACCCACATCAAAGTTTTTGTTTTCATTTTCGTGACACTAAACTTTTAGGTTCTCGTTTTTTCATCGAACAACTTTCACACAGTTACAGTTTTACTTTTAAACATTTGGTCTTTGATTATTTTTATCCGTCTTTTTATACATATAACGTGTTCAATATATAATAACTTTTATCATCGTCACGCCTTACATTCATGTTACATTTAAAACATTAATATTGTTATTGTTTATGTTTATGTTTTCTTTTACATTTTTTTTATTGTTATTGCTACATGTTTATTTTTTTAAAGAAAAGTTTATATCTTTTAACTTTTACACCACATCAAAGTTTCGCTTCATTTTTCTTGACACTAAACTTTTGGGTTATCATGTATTCATCAAACAACTTGCACACAGTTACGTTTTTACTTCTAAAGATTTTGTTTTTGATTATTTTATTCTGTCTTTATATATATATATATAACATTTTTAATATATAATAACGTTCATTATAGTTACGTCTTACGTTCATGTTACATTCAAAATATTAATATAGTTATTATTTATGTTTTTTATACAACTTATTATTCAATTACAATATTTTTATTGTTATTGCTACATTTTTAACTGTCATTTTTGGAGTTTGGGTTTGAATCTTTATAAAATTTCCAAAACTTTATTGTGTAAAAAATGTACTCTGCGGCAACGCGCGAGTTCAGTAACTAATTATATAACTGTTTTCTAATAATTTTGAGTGTTTTAGTGCTTTTTTATGTTTTTTATGATAATTATTAAGGATGATATGAGTGAGAGATTAAAAATATTATAAAAAACTTAATTCACAAAATCATGTTTTGTGATAAAATAGTTATATTCATATAGATCAATAAAAGAAAAGTCAGAGTTATGAATATCTA
The DNA here is from genome assembly GCF_010389155.1 of Erigeron canadensis. Lineage (NCBI taxonomy): Eukaryota > Viridiplantae > Streptophyta > Magnoliopsida > Asterales > Asteraceae > Erigeron > Erigeron canadensis. The sequence goes on from NC_057766.1 coordinate 33,670,646, forward strand.
AGTTAAATGTTTTATATATATATATATATATATTTAAATTAAGTAGTCATATGTACGTGTGATGCATCAATATAGTAACAGTAGTGACGGCGGTGACAGTAGCAATGGTTATTAATGTAAAACTAATCGATGTAAAAAAAAGATAATATAGTTATTTTAATTTAGAAATGTATGTTGTACATAGTTTCATACGACTTTCAGTATGAAAAATATACGCGTATTAGGTATAAATACTTAAATCTCTATAATAAATGAAATAGAATTGTTTTTCACAAATATTTTAAAAATTTATTATATGGTAACCTCATCTTTTTTTCTTAATTTAATTATTACGATGTTATGTAATTTTAGATAAATTCTTTTAAGACTAAATAAGCTCTTAAATGCTTAATAAAGATTCTAATCATTTATTAAACTGCAATGTTATTTCTTTATTTTTTTTATAATGAAATAGTTAATGTTACATTTTGTTTTAAAATTTTAATTAAGGTGTCTGGATTAAACCGGATTGATTAATAGTAAGTGAATAAAAGATACCAACTTTATAGTTCAATTCAATTTTAAAAGATACCAAATTTAAAATTAGTTAGTAAATGTTGAAATTTAAAATTTAAAATTTCAACATTTTATCGAAACCAAATTACATCAATAACCTATATTACTTACCGCTGCCGCCAGCACCACCAATCTCCGCCAGACCAGGGTGGTGTTTATCCAAACCAAATTACATCAATAACCTATATTACCTACCGCTGCCGTCACCACCACCAATCTCCGCCTCCACTCCCGCCGCGCGTCACCACCGCCTGTCACCGCCACCACCGTCGATACTGTCGCATCCCACCACCATCACCGCCGTCATTACACTGCCGCATCACACAAATACCGTTCTAGTTTATAATAATACATGATAGTTTGAAAAATTAAAAGTTTCATTTAATTGTACATCGAAAATGTAACTCATACTTGTAGGGGTGTTGAAAATAACCAAACACAAATAACCCTACCCAACCCGAATGGGTTTGGGTGAAATGGGTTGGGTTATTCGGTTTACGGGTCGTCATTTGAGTTAACCCGAATAACCCAAAGCTTAATCGGTTTGGGTTACCGGTGAAAATTTTATAATTTGGGTCAACCCAAATAACCCGAATAAGATGTTTGTAACTTATATATATGCTAACTAGATTTAGATCCCGCGTAGAACGCGGGCCTATTAAATAAATTTGAATTTAATAAATCGGATAAGATGAAATAGTTACATTTGAGTAAAATATATTTGCTTTTGTAAATGTTTGTTCGGATGAAAATGTGCGAGTTAAATACTAAAAATAATATGTACAAATTAGTCACTCATTTTCAAAATGTCTTTTGCCACATCCATCATGTCCATGTACTACAAAATAATCCAGTGATCAGAACTTGAGCTTGAAAAGACAATAGCTAAGAGCCTAAGATCTCAGTTTCATCTTCATACCAGCAACAACATACTCCAAGTTGTATGAGTAACCAATAAATAATTATTTTGAAAACAATATATGAATAACCTTTATAAACACCAATATCAAAACAGTATATAGATATATGTAGCGGTAGAATAGAAAGTAATCCATTGTCTACATTTTCAACTATATTAATTAGCTTTCAAAATGACAATCAAGTAATCTGCTATTACAAAATGACTTAATGCTTGGCCCTGTTGAAGTGAAACGGATCTGCTAACCAAACCATTCCACCATCACTGTGCATCACACTATATCCAAGCTCTAGTATTTGAAGTAAATGACTTGGTCATGTTGAAGTGAAGTTGAAGAATACCAGTAGATGGAACCTCAGGCACCGAATAATATGTCAAAAAACTCATTTCCTTATTTTAGCTATAAACTTCATCTACACAAACGTGTTCTCCAGCCTTTTCTTTTCTTTGCTGGCACACCTGCACATAAAACGGCCGGCCCAATTCTATGGAATTCGCCATCTTCGGCATCTTCATTCACTACGACACTGATATGATCAAACAGCCCGGTATACAATATAGTTCTCTACATACACATCCTCATTTTTAGTCGTGTATCCTAAAACTTATAGATTTCCAAGCCGAGTCCGTTCGAAGTTGACACATATATAATACTTAATTTTAGAGACTTTAATTTACTCCTATTTCACAAAATGCATCTTCGTTTTTTGTTAACTCATTACTATGAATAGCAATAAAGCTTCAGGTAATAAGTCAAATAACCCAAAGTTTCCGAGTAAAACGCCCATTGTAGGTTCCCGACATTGAAAAAGTTAACTTTCCATGAAAATACATACCTTGGTTATAACTTATAGGTTCTCAACCCATACTTGAAACGGTAGATTCAAACCATTACCCAAACCTCCAAACCTACTGCATTTTAACCTCTGCCAATAATCACTAAGTTCATTAACATAAAGAAGTACATGATCACCTAGACCTTAAAAGGAAACTCTAATATCTCAACACCATCTGTAGCATAAAAACTAAGTGTTATAAGAATAAGATGTTGTAACTAAACCATAATTCTGAAAAGTTAAATAACTATAAAACGACTCGCAAAGTATGTAGTTTATAAAATAAAGGTTTAGTGAAAAGGCTCTTATCTTAGTTCACCGGCAGTATTTTATAGTTTAGTGTGGATATCAGCCATGCTTTTCCTTCTGGTCGAGCTCAAAATAGCCATCAAACACCAGTCTTTCAACCCCTTTTGGTGGAGCTCAAAACAGCCATCCAACACCACTCTTCCAGTACTCAAACTCAAAGTAAAACGTCAGCTCACCCTCTTCCCCCATTCTGTTCGAGCAGCAGCTAAAACATGTCTGAAACAACCACTCGCGTTTTCCATTTGCAGTAATTAATCATTTACATTTTCATTAGACTCGTGTACAACAGCACTTACATCAAATAAGGCTCAAACATAATCATAGCCAATTTTCACACCACAATCAAGAAGGCTCAGACATGCTTAAATAAGATTAACAATTCAGCATGGCTGCATTAAAGAAGCTTAGCATGTAACTGTTAGAACACCATTCAATAAAAGAACATTTTATTGATAATCAAATTCGAATTAAAACAAGATATAACAAGTAAATTAACTATTAACTAATCAATACAAGAAAGAAAATAGAACAGAAACATAAAACAGAAAAGAAGAAGGCAAAACGGGCTAAGGGTTCTGTTAAACATAGGGCCCTTAAAACTGATTTCGGGCTACCCAAGTAAACCCGTCAGTTTCCCAGGGTACAACAGCCAAAGCAGTATGTACTGCCGGAGTTAACCAACAACCCGGAATTTACCTTCAAGAACAGCTTGAAGAGAAGTGAAAGAGAAGAGTTGATGATCCAGATTTATGAAGTGTTAGTGTTATATTTTTGTTGTTAATCTGGTTCATATATATCAGATTTTCTTTAAGTGGAAGACACATGTTAACTTTAGAAAGTTAACAACACTAAGAGCAAAGTGCGCCACTAAAACGCCATATTATGCCTCATCGCCCCCCGTCTCGGGCTCGGGCACGGGCGCGGCGGGTGCTTCGCACCCTCCTAGCCCACTTGGGGTGTAGTCCCTTATAAGGAATTATAATTCCTCCAACACTCCTCCTTATAAACACACTTAATGTTTATTCTTCTACCAATGTGGGACAAACTCACATTAGTTAATTACTCTTTCAACTCCTTTTAACATATTTATTAACTTGGATATTCTATGTTATTACATAAAATTTCCAACAATCCCCCACATTAATAGATATGGTTATTAAAGATAAATTCCGACAGTCAAGTATTGCAGGATAAGTAGGTGTTACCCTTTGAACTTTCCTTTGTGAGTGCACTTAGTCTCCTAGCAGTTAGTAGAACTTGATGTCTTTGAACTAACTCCTTTTTACGTAGACGTTATTGCACATCACACAATACTTTCCCTAGTCTGTTTAACCCCTCACTTTCGTGTCCGTTATGGTCATGGAACACTATCCTGGTTCTGCGAGAGCTCTAGGAATTGCACCCCCACAATTCCATTCGAAGCGATCACACTTCTCTCTAACATAGGTGATTGCTCACAATCATTAAAGTATGAATCTTAACTAAATATGAATAAAAGTAAAAATCTTAATGAAATGCAAATAAAAGTAAAGACACCAGAATTTTGTTGACGAGGAAAAACCCTTGATCCAGTTAAGTGATCTTAGGTAAAAAAAACCCCGGGAGGATTCAATCGACCCTTCCTATGTTCTTTTATTATTTTCGTTGATTAAAGTACAATGGATGTGTGAGTGATTTGATTGAAGTGATGAAAGTAAAGCAGTGAATAAGTGTGTGTGATTACAAGTGTGAATACTGAATGCTAAGTGTCTATACTTTGATCAATCGCTCGCTATTTATAATGTTAACATCTAACTAACTATCCGAAATATCTTGGATCTTCCGCGTCTTGTTTATTCAACGTGTTGAAGTGGGAAAATGAACGTTGAGTCTCTTTTGACACGTTGATTCTTCTAATCTGTTCCGATATTGATGGGATTGCATATTGATTCCTTCATGAAATCCGTTGTACATATATTTCGACCGTTAGTCATTTCCTGAATATCTTGTATCTTGATTATAGAATCCAGGATCCTGCAAAACAAAAAAATATTATCGTGTACAACAGAAATTTATGTTAGGAATATCTCTGTTCAAGATCATAGTTATAGAAAATCTGACCCCAAACAGTTACCTAACTTCATCAATGTCCCAAAGTCATCTGCTGTGCCCAACTAGTACAAACCCCTTACAAGATTCCCTGTTTTTTCCTCAATTTTGGTTCTAAAAGTTTCTAAAGACATTCTACCTATATTACAACCAATAGTCGTACCACCACCATAACGAAGTGGCAAGAACAGTAAGGCACCATCATGGTGTACAATCACCTTATACCCAACAACATTCGTTCTACATTTACAAAAAACACAATAAAAACTAATTAGGGTTTTACAATTAAAAAGATTAGGGTTTCCCAATTTTTAATTCAAAATATTAGGCTTTTCTATTTTTTAATTCAAAAAATTAGGGTTTCCCAATTTTAAATTAAAAAAGAATAAGGGTTTCGGGATTTTAAATTAAGTAAATCTAGGGTTTCCCCCTTTTTAAATTATTTCAAGAATTAAAAATTATTCATCATCTTCTACGACTAAATAACTCAGATTTATTAGTTTAAAAATTCAGAAATAAAAAATAGTTTATACATTTTGAATCAAAAATAAAGACAATTGCTTGTTCAGAGAATCAAAAATATTACCTCATTTTGAATAAAGGAAGTTTCTCAGATCATCGAATGGAGCGGAATTCGTTTCTCAGATCATCGAATGGATCAGATTTATGTGTGTGTGTATAAGTGTGTGTGAAAGACTGTGTGTGTTGGTAGTTGGAAATGAGATAAATTCGTTATATATATCCACGTGTATCGGTAAATTAAAGAGTGGTAACCGGGTAACTTTTAACCCGGTCATTTTTGCATGGAATATAACTTTCTAGCAGGTTTCCGCCATAGAATAAAGAAAATCGTTAGTTCGTGCACACTATAACTTTTCAGTCATAGTTTATTGCATTCCGTAGCACTAAACCCTTAATTAATTAAGATGTGTAAGAACCCAAACCTTTTAATAGAAATCGATTAATTTTTTTTTATATAGCACCCACTGCGGCGCAGTGAGGCGAAACACCTCCACTGCGGAGCAGTGGAAAACTTCGGCAAATAATGGACAAAAGCTCACTGCGGCGCAGTGAGGCAAAACACACCAACTGCGGCGCAGTGAAAACGGATCAAACTGACTAAATACCCACTGCGGCGCAGTGAGCAGGGAATGACCCCCACTGCGGCGCAGTGGGACGACCTGCAGAAAAACCCCTTTCTTTTAAAATCAACTTTCCCGTACCATAACACAAATGGTTTCAACTAAAAACGCCAATTTCCTTCACAACCTTTTCTGGGCTAAACCAAACCTGCTTATGACATATAAAACACCATTTCAAAAGATTTGACATCTATACAAGCTTTACAAACACATTGTTCAACAAATGGGTCGGATGCCCAACTTGGATAATTCATCAAATCTTTCAAGACTTACATTACCCATTTAAATACAATTTTCCAGAATTTCCAAAACAAGTTAACGAAAAAGGGATTTGTATCAAGAGCCAATAAGTACTAAAGGGATCATCTACCCAAATTATCCAAAATGCCAACCTTCCAAAAGACTAGAGCTTCCAATTCTAACTTCACTTGATCGCTTCTTTACCCTTGCTACTACCAACTCCTATAAACAGAGTTAAACAACTAAAACATAAGCAACACTTAGTGAATGCATACACATATAATCATAATCATGTCATTTCAACTTTGTGCATCAAGCACCATATAAGCCTAGCAAGCTAGCCTTTTCACACAATTCAAACAACATACATTCATTTTCAACATGGCCATGGACAATTTGGCTAGTAGGAATTTACCTACCTACTAGCTCTTACAAACAAATTGACTAGTAGGAAGTTACCCACCTACTAGTTCTAACAAACAACTATCAAATGGGTCATAGGAATTTACCCACTGATGACCTCTAATAACAAGAACATGATTATATGCATATACACTCACCTCAAACTTGGCTAGTTGACACAACAAGGCTACAAGATCAACAATTTATTCTTCAACACCTATACAAGAATAATCACATATCATCTATGAGTTCCATGACTCAACTACTTACAAACATCTAGTTGCATTCAACAACTCTAAGATTATGGTGTTTGGCTACTAAACTCTTTTCCAACAAACTCCAAATTTTCATGATAGAACTTTATTTCATGACTTCTAGCCAAACACCACCAAATACGAATTTCTTATTATAGGTGATTTTCCATTATCACCAACTCTTTAAATCAAACTAACAAATTTCCAATTCAAAATATTGGGCTTCTTCTTGGAAATTTCAATTAACAAAACCCTCCAAATACTAAGGTTAAGAACCCTAAATTTCAATAACAAATAAAACTAGGGTTATGAAATCAATACCTCAAGAATGAGAGACAAAGATTTAGGGTTTTCAAATTGGAATTCTTGCCCTTTTTCTTCCTTAATATTTCGGTCACCACCACCTCCAAGAAAGCCCCAAACTTCAATTTCTAATTTAATTGGAGATGATTAATGTTATTGTCTCAAGATTACAATTCCTTACTTAGTTTTGAAGCTTCAATTGCATGGATTTGAAGGATTTTGAGGAGATGAAGTAGTTAGAAGAGAAAAGAGTTTGAGTGGGAAAAATGAGTCATAAAACTAAGTGGCTGGATTTTATCCCTGATGGCCACGTTCCATTTTTAGTTTTTTTGTGGGTTTAATACCAGCTATCCACTAAAGTTCCAACTAAATTAACCCCTTAACTCAAAACAAAATACTAAGAAATTACTTTAGTGTCAAAACTATGAAAAGGGTTAATTTTCTTTTACCTTAAAATATTGGGGTGTTACAAGATGTTTGTATGGCCATACCCAAATGAGCTCAAGAGGAAGTCTTGACTAATTTGGTAATCTTGATTAATTGTAGAAATGAGAAACATAATCGTTACTTTATGAAATGACATTGATCTATATTCATAATTAACAAGGGTATGTGAACAAAGGGATATTAAAGACTAAATCGTTTCAAATTGGCAATTTAAGAAACTATTCTTAAATATTTCCGGGAGCATTGGCGTGTTGCTAGACGCTAACCAATGTTATTGCTTTTATAAATAACATGCTCAAGTGAGAGCTGTTGGAGTGTGATCATGTTAAATAATAAATCGCATGTCCAGAAATAATTTAAGCCTACGGGGTCACACGCGTTGACACTTAGATATCCGGTAATATGTATATATTGTATTTACATATTTATAATTACCAAATTGAGAGAAATGATGATTGGACATTATTAACTAGATATGTTAATTAGAATTACTTATTAATTAATAATTATGAATTATTAATTATTAAATATTAATTAACAATTAAATGTAATTATTAATTAAATCCTAATCCAAGTCAAAAATATTACTTGAAGGTTAAGTTATTTGAGATATACTTATACCCTATATATATCCTAATAATTAACCCTAATAATATATCTCTCAAGAAATCAAAAACCCTCCTTCGATTTGAGTGTTGATCGAAAAACCACGGAAACAAAACAAGTATTAGTTTTGTTTTCATCCGAGAACAACTTCACAAGATTATTAATGTCATCATTATAATAACAATAAAGTTGTTTGGGTTTTGTGAGTTTTTGTTCGACGGGAATAAGAAGCTTTTGTCTTCTTTGTGTTCGACGAAACAACGGTAAAAGCAAACTATGAGTTTTAGGCTTTTGGTGATTCGAGATCTAGCAATCTTCGGGTTTTGTTTGACGTGTCGTGTCGTGTGTGCGATCATAGAGGGGTTTTACTTTAAACCCTACAATAATAATAAAAATCTTATTAATAATATTATTGGAAGCTTTACGCAAAGGTACACGTTTCGATTGTCTCTTTGTTAATTATTAGTATTACATATACGATTTTTCCGCTGCGTACTCGTAAATTGTTATATGTTTATGTGCTCATATTCTAACAATGCTGAGCCTTCTATTAGCGCCCCATATTTTCGCCTTATTGGGGTATTACAATTTATCTATTTCATTTCAGTTGTAAGTCCCAACTCAAGAGATGGTACTCTACTAGAGACACCTCTATGTCAATAGTGGAGTTACTTTGCAATACGTTCACCAGATCTGGACTCGACCAGTTGGGTTGAACAGCATACCAGGTTATCTAGATGGTTTACTTATTAAGGTGACAATGTGAATAAGTAAATACAATGCAATAATAAATTAACTTGTAATTTAAATGGTGAGACAATATGTATTTTTCATATATATTTTATTTATTAATTATAAACAACATACAAATGTTGATGCGGAACCAAGATATTACAAGTATGTAAATATCCTAACAACCTATGAAATACAATTGATCTATAACTTGGAAATTCTCTTGTCAATCGAAACACTTAGAGTTGTGAAATGTTCCTTTTTGTGATTGAGAGAATATTGCATAAGCACACCAACAATATTGCAGAATGTATGTGTTTGCAAAGTTGATAAAATGCTTGGGCAAAGACCTCTATTTATAGTCGAAGGTTGAGCATTGGGATCTCAACTTCGACGTACAAATATGGTTGACATCACACAAAACTATTAGTAAATAATTCTTTGTGTGTGTGCTAAATAAAATAAGACAAAAGGTTACTTTATTCAACCACTCTACATCTTTGCACTTTTATCCACAGACAAAATTATTATCCGGGTAAAAGGATGTAGTGTAAAAGGTCTTCCTCGTAATCAGTGTAAAGCTTTGTAAATGCATTTACACTAGAGGATCTCCAGTTGATTAATCTGGTAGAAAGTCAACTGGGCTTCACTGCCATTGCCTTTCTCTTTCTTCCACTTGTTGTCTTTGACTTCAACTGGAATGTCTTCAGATTGTTGTTCTTCAGATCTCAACCGGAGGAAGTCGTCAGTTGCATAAACTGTATATTGCAACTGGACTTCAAATATTTCGGACAATTCTTCATGCTCTCCAGATGCAACTGGAGAGATCCAGTTTTCAGCAAAACTGGACCTAACATCAGTTTTCTGAATTTTTCCTTACCAAACGTGCCTTTATAAAAATTCGAAAGTTTATATTAGTCTGTAAAGTGTCACGTGGGTTTTTTTTTTTGCTTGAAATCGGCAGCTCTTTGGCTACCCATCATTGACTAGCCTATATTTTCAGTTAAATAATTAAAGGCTAAGGTTTTTATGGATGTATGTTGTTTTATATATTTAAACTAGTTCTTAATCTTAAATGCTTTTAAATAAGATTTTAAAAATACTTATGTGTAATTAAAGGGTTAGTTAGAAAATTAACTAGTTTAGCTAATATTGAGTATTACAATCTAGTTAATATTTTTTAATTTAGATTCGCAAATATATTTACTTTAGGTGACGGGTATTACGAAACTTTTAATTCGAAGTTTATTTCCTAGACTTATAAATTTGTAACATTATACTTATCAGATAAGAATTGACCCATAACTTGATACTTAAGAATTGACCTATAACTTGATATTGATATAAGCCTTACGTCATTTTATTACAAAATTTTGATAGTGGGCAATTTCCGACTGTTTTGGTCAAAAATCACCTAAGATAATCTACGTTGAAGCCTTAGATCAATTAAGTAACCAAACTTTCGTTCGTGAGGTTGTGTGCTTGTAAAAATATGTTGAGTTACAAAGATGCGTTGTTAAGAAAGATTTTTGATAAAGATTATGTCGACTAAACAATAAAGAAGGTCAAGATATTCGCAAACTAATGTAAATAATGCAGAATATGTTAATATAAGCAAGATATTAAGCAAGAATCAAATAAATAATGCGTAAAATAAAGAGTAAAGAGCAAGAACACCGATATTTGTTGACGAGGAAAAGCCCTTAATCCTTGTAGGATTGCCGGCATAAAAACCCTGGGAGGAAATAATCGTTCCTGCCTTGTTCTTTATTGATGAATGTTAAAATGATTACAATTGGTGGGAGTAGGTTGATCGATCTCTCTAAGTGTATGAACAACGAAGAGAATAGTATGTAGCGTGTGTGTGAATACAAGTGAGTAATGACTGATGAAAAGTAAGTGTCTAGGATCGATCAACCTCCTTCTATTTATAATGCAAATGATAAACTAACTATCCGATATTGTAGGGATCTTCCACATCTTCAGTTCTTGAATGTTGTTGAAGATCTTGCCTGATCAAGTGACCGTTAGTGTAATTCTCCTCATGCTGAATTCAACTTGAAGTCCGGTTATGTTGGAGGACTAAGTCTTCTTTGCGTGTTGAAGAGATTCTTTATGTGTGCCTTTGATTTTGTACCGTTAGAGGTATTTCCCATGTGTGATATTGATTATCATTGATCCTGCATGTTTAATCTCACGAGGAAATAATAATAACATTTGCAACAATACGTTAGTATATCTTCCGAATGTTCCGCTGTGTCAAGATCCTGAAATGTCAAGATCTTGGGCTTTCAAGATATAGGTACTTAAAATTTAAGGCATAACACCAACTACTCGGATCTGAGCATCAAAATGACTTGAAGATTCCATCAATCCAAATTCAAATATTGCGTAAATCCAATGGGGTTATAAGAGTCCACCAATGAGTCATGCCACCTCATAACTCAATCGCTCAGGTGTGTATTCCAGGCTTCCATGAGAATGCCACGTAGGCTTATGCGAATTACAAGATCCATAAATCTTAGCAACATCACTCCTCAAATTTCAAGTACTGATCAACGTCAAAGTTTCCCTCTAAAAAACCATATAACTGTATCAGGGTGTTATAGCTTGAATACTCCTTTCGTTCCATTAGAAGTGTCATATTTTAAATTTTTAAAGTCTAACATTTCTAACTTTAACTGTAACTTTGTTTGTATTAAATATTAATCGATGAAACTTATATCAATTGATTGTGTTTTAGAAGTGTTTTCAATGACATAAATTTTCATCAAGTTTTATATAACACAAAATAATATATATATATATATATATATATATATGGTCAAAGTTTATAAATAAAAGACTTTGAAAATTTAAAATAAAACACTTCTAATGGGACAGTGGAGGAGTAATATGCATTTGTCATCACAATCCTCAGGCTCTCTTACACTAAATATATACGGAGTATTCTGATACATAATTTAGTTACTTTCTACATAAGTTGGTGAATAAAGATGCTATCTTACTAAACACCTAAATAGAATGGATCCTAAAGAATCAGTTGAAACACAATATAAGATATACCAAAGCCACATATTTCTGATAGGCGAACCCACGGATGTACATTACAGTATTGACTAAAGGTTGCGTCTCTTTATCCAGCCCATCTATCAGCAATTTATCACTATAGAAAGGGGATCCATCTTACCATTTTAGCTGCCACACCAAGACTCCTATATATTTACAAGCTACCAACAGTGGATTACGTAGATGTGCCCATTAGTTTTTGCTGCAAAGCACATCAAATTCATCAATACACTCCAACCAATTGACATTAAATATATTGAGTTTTCAAGAGGAATTTTTATTTAAAAATGGTGGAAATGACATACCTTCAGTCGAATAACACTGGAGCACTATGAGTTGCAGTAAAAACTGTGGTATTATACAATTTACATATATGGCATATATGTATCATGAGCATCCCAATAATTGGCTAAAGCACATGCATTGGGTAGCTTGACATGCCCTTTTTGATCGCCACCATTTGGATTGAAAGACAAAAATATGTTATTCAACACTTTCAATGAGTATTTCTTATCTCTGAATCCTGATTAGTATTTCCTTCTAGTTTTGACTCATTTTTCATTTGATTTTGTAGTTTTAACTTTTCTTGTTTAGCCTCCTTCTGTGCCTTCTTCTTTTCTTCCTCTATCTGCTTGCAATTTTCATCATGGGATTGATTAAACAATTTCATGAATTCTTTGAGCGTTGAAATAACTGAAAATAATACCAAAATATGGAGCTCTGCTTAGAGATACTAGAAATTAAATATTGGCGCTATAGCAGTTATAGTAGTCCAGAGGCTAAATAGTGGTCAAAATAGTTGTCCAAATTGGCGTTATTTTACCGATATCGGTGCTATAGTGGTCCAAATAGTTGTTAAAATAGCGGTGTTATAACGTTTTTTTTTCTTTCTTTTTTTGGCCCAAACTTAAAGAAACACTCATTTGTGCAAGTATTAAAACTAATGGATTGATAATTTTAACCTTGACTTATAATATTTCAAATATTTCGTTGCTACCCCACCGCGAGAACTAATACCTCAGCGTCGCTTGATCCTGGACCGCTATAACTACATAGACTCAATCAGTTTGTTCTAATGACAACGATTGTATTATAATCATCTTTTTCGTTTTCTCTAGAATTACCTTGCTCATATGGGCAACGAACAGGATCTTCACCAAAGTAAATAATTAAGGCCTCCACACTTTTCACCTATACAAAAAAAATGCAATGTTATAACAAACCTGGATTCATTGGCAATTTGGTCGGAACTCTTAAGGTTTGAAAGTCATTAATGTGTACACCATCTAAATTGTTTTCTTAAAAGATAATAATAATAATAATAATGATAGTTATTATATTTTCATAATCATAAGTTTCATACTAAAGCATCAACTACTTAAGTTTATTCCTAAATAATGGACAAAAAGTTCTGGACCCATTTTAACCAGTTACCCAACCAGCTCATCATGCCACCATCTTTGTTTACAAGAACGTTTGATACATACCACTCCAGAGCAGAGTGATAGTAGGGACTTGACTTCACCTTCCGCAGAAGCAAGAAACTTTTTCAGATTCTGATAATAGAAAACCACAAACTTAACAAATTAAAACATCTATATAATATAAATGATTGAATAATGTTAATATGCAAACTCATTTATATTACTTTATTATCGTTGTCACCATGAGACAACAACTTCCATAATTATTTGAGATTCTGTCACTAATACAAAGTCAAACTTTTACAAAAATAAAATCATATGCAGGGATTTTATTTGGTCGGATTATTCGGTTATTGTGTTTTTCATAAATACTAGATTTAGTCATATGTCAAATATACGGTTATTTATCACATAATTGAGATGAATATTAAATTTATTTATCAAAAAATTCTTATAAATTCAAATTAAGTTTTGTTTATGTTATATTAACAATTCTTGATAATGATGTTAACTTTATGTTTTTAATTAATAAATTTTTTTTTTATATATATATACTTAACCATTTGAAATTAAATATTTAAATTTTAAATATTTTTTTAATAAGTATTTTATTTATAGTTTTTAATAAGCTAGATAAGTCTTACAATAAGAATAATATTTAATTAAGTATTTTATTTATATTTTTAAATAAGCTAAATAAATCTTACAATCATAATAATATAAAATAAAATATTGATATAAATATTAACTCGTATTAATCTAAATCTTTAATTTTTAGGTATATTTTATTATTTGATAGATATTATGCGATAAAGTATTAACTATTTTGATATTGGGTTAAAGTATAAATTGGTGATGGTAAACAAAAAAAAGTTTAAATTAATTTAGACATGTGATCATTTAATTAATTTTAAAGAGTTGAGAGTTGTAATTGATCAATAACAATTAGGTTAATTGTCTTTTAGCATATATTAAGATAAGATAACCTAACCCATAACCCAAACATAAAAAGTAACTGAAGCATCTTATTCTTATATAAAAAAAACAACGGTAATCATGACAAATTAATCTTAAACGTAAAAATTCTTACATCATTTGTTTTTATTTTTAATATTACCTTTTTTTTGGCCATAGTGGTAAGCCCAATGCAATAGAAACAAGAGCGCAAACTCATAAAAGACTTTTTATATGTTCAACCCATATACCACACCATAAAAATAATATGGGTTTTGGTTACCCAAATTACCCAAACAAAATCCAAATAAGATGACCCATATAACCCATACCCATTTAAATTGAGTCGGGTTCTTCGAGTATAAGAGACCCCTAATCATGTGTACCTCACAAAACCGTTTTGGCACGTGTAGATATTTTTTACATGCTTTATGTTATGATGCGAACTTATTTTAATTTTTATTGTTGTCGCCATGAGGCAACAACTTAAATTGTAACTTAGCTCATTGCTAAGGTCTTTGACCTTGGGAGGATCCAGCTGGGTTCGAGTCCCACTTTTCACATTTGTGAGAGTAGATTAATAGGGGTTTTTCGAGAGTCCTCATTTTCAAGCATACGTGTAATTTAGGAGTAGAAGTAGAATAAAATGTCGTTCAAAAAAAAAAAAGCTTCTATAATAATAAGATCATACGTAGGGTTGTCCTTCGGTCGGGTCATGGGGTTTCAGTTATTTGGGTTTTCAAAAACATAACCATCCTATAACCCAAACAGTATAAGTATTCAGGTTATTTATATACATCATATCTTATGTTCTCGTTGAAACAATTCAAAAAAGCCATTAAGGCATATATGATCTTAAAGAAATAAAATCTTATGTTACTAGTTTTATCTTTTTTAATACTAATTTTTTTGGGTCAAAGTTGTAAGCCAATGCAATAGAAAATGATTAATTTATATGAATTATTTGGGTCACGCAATACTTATATCATTATATGTTCAATCCATATACCACACAAATGAAAACATTTGGGTTTGGGTTAAAGATTCTAAACCAGAATAAGTGACGTGCGCATATAACCCATGCCCATTTCGTTGGGTCACCTATTTGGTTATGGAAGTCCCCTAATCATGTGTACCTTGCGAAACCGTTTAGACGCATGTTCTTTATTACATGCTTTCCGCTCATGGATTACTCCATCTAATCCTTTGGCAAAAGTTTGCATTTCCTCGTACAAGATATTCAATTGTATCTGGAAGAAAATAACTAATGCACTTAATAAAAAAAAATGTACACTAACATAAGTTATAATTAAAGGTTTGGGGATTTTGGTTACCTTTGATGCAGGTTCCAAACTGCTAAGTTCCTTGGAGAAATCTAGGAGTTCGGGTAGTTTGTCTGCAATCACCTAATATATTCACCATGGATACAACAAATAAAGACATAAATGAATGATTTATCCTCAATGATATATTTGTTGTAGAAATAGTCAGAGGATAGTAAGGTGAAGCATGTCTGTCTATATACACTTACATAAAATTTGCTTCATGCAATACAATCACTTTCTCTTTCACTTACATATGGTATCAACCATTTTAAAATATTCTAATATACTTCAAGATAGTGGTTGATAATTTTGGTAAGATGCATAAAATGTTTGTAATCAATAAGAAAGAAATACACAAATATGAATCGCCTCATATTTTGCCACATTCGAATCAGTTGCTTTTATTGGAGAGGATGACTTGTTTGGAGGTCAGCCCACCATGAAAGACTACCTCATTGTAAATTAAGTAACATAATTGACTCTATGGGATGTAATATACGTCTAAATAACATATATCAGATAACTATGATGTTGTGGAAGGAGATACGAGTACTATAATTTCAGAAATCATGAAGGCGTAGGAAAGACATCTAGTTCGATTTCGATTATGGGATGTAATATCCGTCTAAATAATATATATCATATAACTATGATGTTGTGGAAGGAGATACGAGTACTATAATTTCAGAAATCATGCATGAAGGCGTAGGCAAGACTTCTAGTTCGATTTCGAGGCCGGAATCATTTTAAGTGGGGTATGTTGTAATAACCATGAAAATTTTAAAAAGACATAGTGTAAGTATTACTTATATATAACCAAATAGTTAAATATTATTTATAATTAATTAAGTCTAATAAAAAGATAAGGATCCAGATTTTATGTACGTGACTTATAAACTTTTCGAAATCCCCTACGTTTAGAGGTATAACTCAAGCTATTCAATTCATGTGTTAATCATTAGTCATACGAGTTCTGTGATAAATAGTTGGCTGGCGTTAAGGGAGGTTAAACTAATAGTAAGATGTTTAATAATGTCAGGTTACTATATTATGATACTGTTGAGTCGATTCGAGCCATGATCAAGGATTGTCAAAAATGGGTTTTTGTGTGTCTATCTTGTCGTATACTATAATTTGAATTCATTATAAATGACTCTTGCATATGTTCTTCACATACCCAATTAGCTGCTGTAGTAGTGCCATATCATAAGGTCATAGTTTTAATAAAAGATGAAATATTATGTGCTGGCCTTTTCCCTGATATATAGTATTCACGCAATCATGCTTTCATAGTGTCTTTGTTAAAAATCAGTTTTTATACAAAAGTCTATATTTACTATAGTTCTTATCTACTGTCATTTTATATATAATATGTATGAGAATGGCTGGGAATTTCACCTCCTGAAGTAGCTTAATGCGGCTGTTATACATATTAATTACTAATATTTTATACATTTTCGATATAGGTTCTAACATGCTCTATCAGGTCCTAATATAAATAACTATTATAACTATAACGACAATCATAGACTTGGCTCATTGACTCAATGAAATAATTGAACACTTGTAGCCGTTAGTAAGTTATACTTGAAAATGGGACGTGAGATATTAGGAAATAATAAGTTGAAGAGTGGAGAGTTGGATTCTAAGTTTAGCTAATTGTTCAATGTAGGTCTTATTGAGGACCGTCGTGGAGTTTTGAGCATTACTAGTTGTAAACACTTGTCCAGGTTCGGATGCCCCTACTTCTTCTTTCAGCGTTACTCTTAAATGATTCTTTGGATATCTTTGTTATTCTTCAAATAATTCGTGACTTCATTATGATTCTCTTTTACTTGAGCTAAAATGTTATTTTGAATTTGATAAATTGCGAAACCTTGATTTGTGAAAGATCTTGTTGAATTGTACTTTGAGAAACTTGGACATGTGGATTTTGAAAATACTTATGGAGTAAGGTAGGTTTTTTGTGAACTTTTGAAACCCTTTAGTCATAGACAGGAGTTAGGAATATCGAGTTAACTACCTGTGGAGGTACCACAGGCATGTCATTGTGGCGACTAATGGCATGACACTATCCATGGCGGTGTGATTAGTCCACGGCGTCTCCACATTTCTTATATGATAAGTGATATGTGATTATGCTCGTGGGAGAGCCTTTATGATTATTTGTGGAGGCGTATGGATGCATTCTAGGTTATTATGATATGATATGATTATTATGCGGATGTGTGATGTAGTGCCATACATACCTTCTGGGTTGAATACACGCAGAGGTGCACATCTGGTGTATTAACTTTGATTTATGATATTATTATTGGACACCGGGAGTGTGCTCTTGGATATTTGATATGTAGGGATACTCGGTATAAAACAACCCAAAACCTTTTCTTTGCTCCAGCCTTAAAATAGTTTTACTCTGGTGTTAAGGGTGGTACTTGATGGAGACTTTTGGAATTAAAATGATTTGATTAATCTTCCTTCTTATTTCATTGTATCATTATTATTGTTATCAACATCCGCGCACTGAGCAATTGGCTCAGCCGCAGTTTTTCTTTCCCTGCGGCAGGTTTACTAAGACAAAAAGGATAACAGATTTATAGTTGGCTTTCGCATAACTAAATCTTAAGATAAGGCTTGAGAGATGTCATACATAGAAGATTCGAGAGATCTTGAGGTTGATAACTAGATTAGCATACGAAACTTTGTAACAATATTTTGAGGATTTTTGTATAGAATGCTCTGTTATAGAAGTTTTAGTATTGATTTAAGTTGCATAGTAATACCCCATTTATAGTTTAGAAGTGGGGTTTTACGATTGAACTGCTTTTTTCCCCCAACCACAATTGGTTCATGTTCATCCGGCCTAGTTGTAGTCCTCAACCGAAATTGTTGAGTGGCTAACTGAAATCACGCAGTGGCTTCTCGAAAACGATTGATCCGAGCATGCATTCTATCCAACCAAGCCTCCGTAGCTGCACTGTATTGCTGGAAATCAGCATCAACATCAACAATCGTCCTTGATCTCATTGTTTAACAAAAGCACAGGTTGCAAGATCCATCCTCTGATACCAATTGTATGTATCAACCAAGATTCGTACACAAAGTAAAAAAATAAACACAAATAAAGCCGAAGCAAGTCGGCTAAATCGATAAGCTTGTTTCGAGCGCTAGAGCTCCATAATTTTTAAATAGTAGAATAACAATAAACTAAATTCACACCTAAACAAATGGGCACAACCCTTATTTAAATAATGAGATACATAACCTAACTTAACTTCGAAGTAAATTAATAATTAATTAAATAACTTCTGAAACTGGACATTTAACCACCCTTAACTTTCTTTACTTAATATCTACTGTAAACTCAACCCTCATTTCCTGATACGTATCATCTGCCTTATTTTCCTATAAAAGCTTTGTTTTGTTTCCTAGCCTAAGATCTTCAATAGTACTTGTTTTATATGAGACATTCGATCTCATATTACTAAGTTACATTCTGAAGTTTGTAAAGTGTGTCTCTTTTGGATTTTCACATCTTCAAAAAAAGATTAGTGGTTTTTCTCTATTAGTTGTATATAGTTGGTACATTAGAACCTAATATCTAATTATTAACTTAGTTTAAGTCCCTCCTTTTCTCTATATATAGGAGGCTCACTAATTGTAATTGTAATTACTTTCATTCTATATATGGTATCAAAGCTCGGTTTAAGAATTTCTTAGTATGCTATGTGATTGTAGCTTTGTCTGAACTTCCACTTTAGAAACTTATTCTATCTTCCAGGTGACCATTTCTGGCTAAGTTTTTGGTCACCGCCTATTCTGCTTCTAAAACACCTTCCATCTCCATTCAAATATATACTATAAGTCCCATATATCGGATCGATAACGGGATTGTAAGCTTATGTTGGAGTGTAAAATCCTCACAAGTTACAAGATAACCGATCAACCTTACCTAATACTTTAATCATATTTGACATACGAATAATATCAACAAAGAACCTTTCAATCAATTGCAGAGATTGCAATACTATCCTAAGGCAAGACAAACATATAACACACACAATATCCTGAATAATGGAAAAGTTAACCTACTTCACGTTTTACTACTGTAGTTTGTTATATTAACCTCACAAACGTATGCCTGTAGGTTTGTCATGCGAGTCCAATGGGCTCACATCTCAAACTCTGACGTGAACCTCATAAATCATTAACCTAGTAAATAAAGATATATAATATATTAGGTTAAGTTCACATAAGAAATAACCTCACAAACAGTTACCTATACTATTAAGTTCGTAAAATATATATTATATTAATGAGTTCGCATATTCATTAATCTCCTAAAACACTAGCTATTACAAGACGTGATTACTAAATTCCTAATCATCTAGACTATTGTTGTCACACTAGTACGCACTAACACATACATCACCTCCGCCTATTTCAAATCCGATCAAATAACCAGAAGGTCCAAAACCACCACAATTATCATCCACTTCTTCAAATCGAACCATTTTTTCCTGCAAATCAGATTATACAGCCACCACCACTGAACTTGTACCGAACCAACCTCAAAACATTAAAAAAAAATCGCCCGTACTTGCTATGCGTCGTCGCTCCTGTCTTTGTGTTCCACACGCTCGTGCGTGAGGCTCATCCTCTGGCTATCATTTTCCATAGTTTTGTCGGAGTACTACTCCGGTATCGGATCAGTATCTTGATCTGGTCACCTTTTATTTTTTGCCTTGGTTTGTTCGTCTTTGTATACCAACTATTTCGGTATCTTCTGATTCGGTATCATCTTGTCAAAAAGAGGTACCAAAAACACTATAAAGAACCAGACTATTATTAATTGGGATTTGCTAACTAGTGCCCCTGAGGCACTGGGCACTAGTTATGGTATATTTAATGAAGTCAATTTTCTTTAAATATAAAAACATGTATGCATGATTCATATAATAAATGGTAATTGTCAGATTTAATTAATGAGCATTAAATGTAGGGATCCGGGAGCACTATGCAAATCACTTATTAATTATCCCTCGGTTTATATATTCTTATAGGGCTCTAGTAACTAGAGTTTATGCAGCTTTTTTGTTCATAAGGGTCTTGAAGTAGTCAAAGAGAAAAATCTGAAAAAACCACCACCTGATCCGACTTCCATGGAGCCATAAGCCCATAAGTTCGATCTCACACTCGCTCAAAACCTCCCTACGGTAAGGCAAAGTAGTACCGTTTCTTTTCATCAAAGCTTCAGGAAGAAATGACATAGACCCACGTTCTCTAGTAAAATGAAATGAGGATGAGACATCAGGAATAGTTGGGATAGCTCAGTTGGTAGAGCAGATGACTGAAAATCCTCGTGTCACCAGTTCAAATCTGGTTCCTGACACATGATTAATTTGTATGAGTGTCTATTCTACCAATTAATTGATATTGATAAGAATACATATTTATTAAGACTCTAGACTAGATTTAGAGATATACCCCATCCTATAGAGGGGTAATTATTATACAAAGTATGCAAAAAAAACAAGATTCTATATCCACTCCATATGATGTCTTTTTCGGGAGCCAGAGGAAATGCATCTTAGGTACATCAATTAGTAGGTATGGGAGGATTAATGTCGGATCCCCAAGGTCAAATGATTGATTTACCCATTCAAAGCAATTTACGCGAAGGACTCTTTAACAGAATATATTATTTCTTGCTATGGAGCCCCTAAAGGAGTTGTGGATACTGCTATCCGAACATCAGATGCAGGATACCTCACGCGCAGACTTGTTGAAGTAGCTCAACACATTGTTGTACGTAGAACAGATTGTGGCACCGTCCGAGGTATTTCTGTAAGTCCTCGAAATGAAGTGATGACCGACAGGATTTTTATCCAAAGATTAGTTGGGCGTGTATTAGCGGATCATATATATAGGTTCACGAGGCATTGCTACTAGAAATCAAGATATTGGGGTTGGACTTGTTAATAGATTCATAACTTTTAGAGCACAAGCAATCTCTATTCGAACCCCCTTTACTTGTAGGAGTACATCTTGGATTTGTCAACTATGCTATGGCTGAAGCCCGGCTCACAACAACCTGGTCGAATTGGGAGAAGCTGTAGGTATTATTGCGGGTCAATCTATCGGAGAACCAGGTTTACGCACCCTCTGTCCACCAGTTGCTTATATAAAGGTTCAAGAGTAATGTAACACGAAAATGGATGTCATGATGTTCGTTGCTTGAGTATCATACCATTGTTGATCAACACCTATCCTGCTATTTCATTTATGGCATCCACATATCATCTCTTACGAGCAATGCATGGTCCAAATACTTCTCCATTTCTTAATGATTCATTTGCCATGTTCAGTAAAAGTACGGAACAAAGTTTTTTGAATAAAGGCACTAGACAGGGAAATACTAAACAAGGCAATGATATAGTCTTTCATTTGTGTCATCAGCCTGCGGAAGCGAAGTACAACTACCCAAACAATAGTCACTATTGCAAAAGAAAAGGACACACAAAGTATAATTGTCCCAACCGTCCCACTGTTCTAACCTACCTCACGTCCATAAGCCGGCCAGAATATCTACTACTCGAGTTGTGCTTACACACTCAACGAAAAGTAGTATGTTCAGTTCAAGCAGATGTATCGCCAGTATCTGTCTACAAGCCGACTCTGTTCATTCGAGTACATTTCTTATTGATGTGACCAATTTATACCCATCGCCCACATCATTATTGGCCATTTATTTAAGTATTTTAAGTCGATTTTATGTGCATTTGGCGCGTTTATGGTGTTTGTTAGTGTTTTCAGGCTCTAGACAGGTTACGCGTTTATTTGGTACATTTTCGGAAGACTTACTGGCCTAGAAGTTGATTTGTATTACCGAGAGTTGTTTCAAGTGGAAGAGATGCAAGTTTCAAGAATGGAAGAAGAATTTGTATACATGCATGTGACTGCGCCGCAGTGGGATATACCTTGTCCACTGCGCCGCAGTCCAATCCTACGGAAAGATTGTGAACAAACCCCACTGCGCTGCAGTGGGGATTGCAAGAGGTTGACTGCGCCACAGTCGTCAAAAGGGAAAAGGACTGCGCCGCAGTGGAGGTATCTATTGCCACTGCGCCGCAGTCACCTGAAAGTCAAAGTCAAAGGCCTCCCACTGCGCTGCAGTGAGGGAAGGCACATCCCACTGTGCCGCAGTAGGAGCACGGGATCTGAAGTCCTAGGACGTTATTCTGCATCAGAATTGGAGGAGTATAAATAGAAAACCATGAGCTAATTTCCAAATCATCTAAAATCTTTCTAGGAGCTGTTCTACAAGGGTTCTTCAATCTCCAAGCAAGTTTTTCTTAGGCGGATTCATTGAAGATTCACGAGCACCCATCTAGATCGTATCTACTTTTATTGTCTTGCAATTTCAATTTCTCAAACGATTGGTGTTATGCCTGAGGTTTTCACCTCCAAGATCTTGAGGTCCCAAGATCTTAAGGTTCCAAGATCTCGAGGTTCCAAGATCTTGGGGCTCTAAGATATCTGACCGTTATTTTACTTTGACTCAGCTGTACAGAAACGATTAAAACGGAAGACTTGCCCCCAAAGTCGGAATTTATGGTTGAAAACGTGTAGAAATGACTCCACAACGTCCA
Source organism: Erigeron canadensis (assembly GCF_010389155.1). Taxonomy (NCBI): domain Eukaryota; kingdom Viridiplantae; phylum Streptophyta; class Magnoliopsida; order Asterales; family Asteraceae; genus Erigeron; species Erigeron canadensis. Next base: position 33,693,903 of record NC_057766.1, read on the forward strand.
TTTACCAAATAATCAAGTCAAAGAGAATAATCTGCTCAGTATCCCAGATTTTCAGGATAGTCAGCTCCAAGATCCCGGATTTTCAGGAGAGTTAGTTAGACCCTTAGTCTATATAAACGAAGGAGGTTGATCGATATTAGGCATCTTATCTTCTGCACACTTATTGCTTACAACACACTTGTATTCACACACTACTCTCTTTATTTTCATCACCGTTCTCACACTTAGAAAGATCGATCAACTAAATTCCACCTCTTGTAAACATTTTTACGATAATCAATAAGATAACAATGGCAGGAACGATTGCTTCCTCCCGGGGTTTTTATGCCGGCAATCCAGAAGGATTAAGGGCTTTTCCTCGTCAACAAATCACGGTGTTCTTACTCCTTTATGCACTTTACTTTATTTCTATTTTATATAACGTTTTTGTTACGATTATCACTCATATCTTTACATTTTGTTTACTGCAGATCAATTTTTACAAAGTAATCTTTTTATTTACGTTCAAGTATTTTAATTAAACATATTTTATGGTTTTATACTGTTTCTTAACGAATTCTTAAGTATTATCACGTTTTAACGTTTTTTATTCAAGATCTTGGCACTTTAAATGTTCATTTATTAGATTTTACAAGTAGATCTTTATTTTTACAGTCCTATCTTGATAAAAACATTCTTTTAAACATTATTTTACGTGATTATTCAATATCTAGAAAATACGTTACATTTTCGCAATTATTTTGACACCTCAGTATACTGAACTTTCAAGATCTTTAAGCACACAACCTCACGAACGAAAGTTTGGTTACATAATTGATCTAAGTCTTCAAGGTTGATTATCTTGGATAATTTTTGACCAAAACAATTGGTACATCATGTTTCTCTTTAATTTTAATCATTATTTTGAATTGATCATGAGTGGCTAAACGTTTAATCATCCACCTTGATGAAACTAGACGAATGATGTGATTGCAATATTTTTAATTCAAAAGGGTTTATTTAATTATCGTTGTTCCGTGATCTTGATGATTTAATTCTTTTCAATAATTATTATGATATTGGTTGCATATGAATTCTTCGTTGGTGGTACCAGTTGAATGTATATGTGATTTTAAAACAGTGGCTTGTCTATGAGTAATTATCACTAGTTCATGGTATAATAGTGAATATCATTATAATTCAAGAGTAATTTTATCAACGTAATTTATGACGGTTGGTGGTACCACGTTATTTTTACATAGGTGCAATTGATAATTCGATATTCAATAAAACTAATTGTTGGTAAAGTTGTCTTAGCTTAGGTGGTACCGACTTGGGTAATTCAACTAGCAAATTAGTTGATTCGATAATTTGTTCACGGTTGGTGGTACCACGTGAGCACCTTAATCTTGTCACAATTATCTTTAAACTCAAACGAATTTGGTCTTAATTAAATGCAATCACATTTGAAGTCAAGTGAATTCATGGTGGATGACTTTTATTATTATTGTTTAAAGTTCTTCTTTACTCTTATGCAATTTGTCTTTCAAATTCATTTTAATTTTAATTGTCAAAAGGATTTTCGAAGCAACACCCGTTTTCCAAACCATTTCATCAAACAACTAGTCAATCCAATCCCTGAGAATGAACACGGTCTTATACACATATAAGGTCATCAAGCTCAATTACCTCATACACAAGGCTAACAAGTCATACATTACAATCTTTTCTAGCATCTCAATGCCCAACCCTATTTTTACATAATTCACATTCTCATCATTCTCTACCTCTTAGCTATATTACAAACGGTCGGGTTCACTGCCCGATAGTGCATAGTAGTGAGTTGTTAGGTAATTCTAGTTTTATAAATTTAAAGCTCGATTTTCCACATCACTTATTCTTCAATCATCTAGGTTATTGATTATGGAGCCATTCATGACTCATCACATGACTGAGAATAAAGGTATCCTCTCTTGCCTCCATAATTTCTTTGAGCCACCAGTTCGCGTACCCTGTTCGTGGCATTGGGTTTGCTGGTAACTCTAAACACTTGAAAATATATATCTAATATATATCATATATATATATGATATAAAAGAAATATTTATGTTTAAACTATTATTAAGGTATAGTTGAGTAGGTATTCGCATATATAAACGAACATAAACAAATGAATGTTCATTGCTTGAGTATCATACCTTTGTTGATCAATAACTATGCTGCTATTTCAATTCTGGCATCCACATATCATCTCTTAATAGCAATGCGTGGTCCAAATACTTTCTCCATTTCTTAATGATTCATTTGCCATGTTCAGTAAAAGAATGGAACAAAGTTTTTTGAATAAAGGCTCTAGATAGGGAAATACTAAACAAGGCAGTGACATCGTCTTTCATTTGTGTCAACAGCCTGCGGAACCGAAGTACAACTACCCAAACAATAGTCATTATTGCAAAGGAAAAGGACACTCAAAGTATAATTGTCCCAACCGTCCCACTGTTCTAACCTACCTCCACGTCCTCAAGACAGAATATCTACTACTCAAGCCGTGCTTACACACTTAGCCAAAAGTAGCATGTTCAGTTCAAGCAGATGTATCGGTAGTATCTGTTTACAAGCCAACTCTGTTGATTCTAGTACATTTCCTATTCTTCATTCATTTGGGTTATTGATTATGAAGCCATTCACGACTCATCACATTACTCATAATAAAGGTATCCTCTCTTGCCTCCATAATATCTCTGAGCCACCAGTTCGTGTGCCCCATTTGTGGCATTGGGTTTGCTGGTAACTCTAAACACTTGAAAATATATATCTAATATATATCATATGTATATGATATAAAAGAAATATTTATGTTTAAACTATTTTTAAGGTATAGTTGAGTAGGTATTAGCATATAAAAACGAACATAAACGAATGAATGTGCATGAACATAAGAGAACAATTATTCATTAACATGAACAAACGTTTACGAACAGATTATCGAACGTTCATGAACATAAATAAACAAATGAGATCTTTGTTCATGTTCATTCATTTAACTAACCGAACAAATTTTTGTGTTCATGTTCATTCATTTAACTAAATGTACAAACACGAACAATCTTCCCACCAAACTGTTCATGTTCATGAACGGTTCAGATCGTCTACAGCCCTATAGCCGAGTACCTATGGCTTTTCACTAAGAACCTAGGAAATCCAACCGTTACCATATATAACATCATGTTTCTTATGTTCATCTCTCCACTAAATCTAGTGCTTATACCATTGCTATCGACTCATACCCGGTTCCTAAAGATGCGATGACAACTCTTAAATGCCTAGGATGAAGAAACGGTATGGAAGAAGCGATAAGGGCACTCATCATACATGGGAGCTTGAGCCGCTTTCACATGGGAAGTATATTATTGGTTGTTAGGTATTCACTATTAAACTCAATCCTAATGGCTCCCAACAACGCTTGAAAGTCAGGTTGGTTTTAAACGGCTAGTGTCAGGCTTACGACATTGATTATGACGAGTCATTCTTTCTAGTTTCAAAAATATCATCTGTCTCCATTTGTATATCTCCGGCTGCTATTAATTGTTAGCCGTTCCATCAGCTTGATGTCAAGAACGCATTTCTACATTGTGTTATTCAGGAGGTTTATATGGAGCAGCCACCAGGATTGATTGTTAAGGAAGAGGCCTCGAAAACATGCAAATTTTGTCAATCATTGTTTGATCAAATAATCGCACTGTGGCTCAACCAGAGGTGTGAGTGGGGTTGTGGGTGTTTATCGGCGATTCCCTTACGGTCAGAGGGTCCGAGAGACCGCTTTACGCTGGATGGTTTGATGGCTAAGTCGATTCGTTCGACTTAGGATTTACTTGGAGGATGAATAAATCGTGTGTTAGGATTTTGGAATTATGTAAAAGACTTATTCGGAAGTCGAATAAGTTGTTAGGGTTTTATAAGTCAATTTGTGCTCGACTTAAGGGTTTAAGGATGATTCAAATGCTTATGCCGTGAGGTTCCTCCTCTATTTTTATAGAGGGTGGATAACTTGGAGAGGAGGATAAGAGAATTAGGGTAAATCTCTTCCTCCTTTGTGAATATCTTGTTTCCTTCTTGAAGAGATTTGTGGTAATCTTGTTACCAAGTTACATCTGAGTATATCGAAGCTTCGGTATATATTTAATAGATCTTGATCCGATCTTTATTATATATCTCCTCAGAGCCGGGTATTCATTACCTTTAGAGCTCCTATTTAGTTATGCTGAGCGGAGGTCAAGCTCCGTCATGAGTATAAAATAGCTTTACCTGTACAAAGGTGACTTCGTATTCTGCTTCTGCTTCGGATACGGAGCTAGAGATCAGTATGGGTATATCATCAAGCCCCCCAGTCTGATGGGAGATTTTATCTGTAAAATATCGCATTAGACTCAAAAAATCGAAGAACAAGTTAAGTATTGTACCTTCGAAGGCAAAAGAAACGTGCTTCTGTGCTCCACTGCTTTGTTAACCCATGAGTCTTCTCAGCTAAGTCATAATGACTATTTATCCTTTAGTGACAACTTGTTGGCACATCTCTCAGGGTCATTTACCACCGGGTAGTTACCCATTATTACGACCCATATAAATACTAAATGTCACCACAAAATAAGGGTTTTATTTTTGCTTCCCTTTGTTGGCTCTGCTTTTCGTCTCCTCTTTTTCGTTTTTCTTCGATTCGATAGAAGTTTAACCAGGTACACCATTTTCTTCTCCTCTTTGTTTTCCATAATGTCGAAACGAGGAATAAAGGATATTACCAATACCTTAGATCGTTCTGCCTATCAGAGCTTTGTAGGTGCTTATTTTTCCCAAAACCCTAACTTGGTTCGGTACCCAGAAAGGGATCAATCCATATGTGATCCTCCAACGGGTTTTGTTGGTATATATGTGAAAGCTTTTTCACAGGGTAACCTTAGGATTCTGTTTTCGGATTTTTTTTCTTGCGGTTGTAGATTACTACCGGTGCCATATATCTGCTGTTCACCCAACTAGCATTGCAAAAATCATTGCTTTCCATGTACTTTGTTCTGCAAATCGTGTACAACCTTCTGCTGCCTTATTCAATTTCTTTTATAAATTGAAAGAGTCTGGTGATTGGGTTACTGTGTCAAAAAATGGTGACTACGAGCTGTTTGTTGCTGGTGGTGTTGTGGTTAGGGATTGGAAGAATTTGTTTGTTTTTGTGGATCAGTCATTGATTTTGCCTGCTCATAGTGGTTTGCTAGATAGGAATAGATTGGAGTATGAGTTGATAGGTCCCCCGAGTGTGTTTGGTGTTAGACATGCAAATGTAGAGGCTTTGTGTTCGTATAGGTTGAAATTGTGTATATACCCGGAAGCTGTTTTATTTAAGTTCCGAGTTGCAAGGTATTGGGAATGTGGCACCTTGGATTTTACAATTGAACTGGATGGTCAAGGTAGGCTAACTTCTCTGCACTTTTTCTTTCCTTTTGCAAGATAGGACAAATGTTGATCTGTATTGCTTTTGTTTGCAGAGATGTCTTTTAAACAACTCATTGATAGGCAGCCTGCATTGGCTGGTGTTGTCTTTAGGCCGGTGGCTCTGGCTCCTCCGCCCGTTGAACCTGCTGTACCGGTGGTCCTTAAGCCTGTTCTTCCCACCATGGCTCAGGAAGGGCCTTTTGAGCCAGCTGTCCCTCTCAATCCTGCACCTGTCCTTCCTACTATAGCTCAGGAAGGGCCTGTCCTGAATGAATTTCCTGAGACTTCTACCCCTGCAGCTTTTGAGCCTATGGAGGATGTTGTCGACGTTTCAGATGATGGTGGTGAGGATGTAGCTGAAGAGGTGGAGGCCCGCGAGAACAGTGTTGTTAGCCGTTTAAGGAAGAGGAGGACTATGTCGAAGAGGCCTGGCAGCCATCGATGGAAGAAGATAAGGGGGAAGGCTAGTAGGGTCCCTCCACAATCACCATGCAAGTCGTTTTGCTACTTGTTTTGCCTTTACCATGATTGTTCCACATTGATTTTTGATTATTTTTGGTTGCGCAGCCTTTGATCCTTTTCAAGAGGTTCTGGACCCTTCCACTTGTCACCGTGATATTCAAAGCATTGCTCCTCCAGGATGGGTAAACGGTTTGATGGGCCTGAGCGTTCCTGAGCTGTCATCTTTCTATAACCGCTCTATCTTTTGCAGTGCCATCATTGGCAGTGCTATAGACTCAAGGTTGCAGGAAAATGCTGAAGAGGGCTGGTCCCTCAAAGGAGCAATATGAGCGGTTGATGATAGAGAAGCTTGCTTTGGAGGCAAAGGTGAGTGACCTGGAGTTGGACTGTGGGGCCTTGCAGTCAGAGCTAAGCGCTGTGAGGACTGATGCGCAAAGGATCATTGCTGAGAAGGAGAGGGAGGTAGAGTCTTTGGGAGATCAAGTGCGAGAAAAAGATGGCGTTGTGAAGGAGGCGCATGATGCACTTGCAGATAAAGCGGGGAAATATGAGAGACTAATTGTAGAGGTCATCCCCTATGTTTGCAAGTCCTTCATCAATGGCCCGAAAGTTGGCGAGCTGTTGTCCAAGGTCTATAACTTGAACAGGGTTGATGCAGAAGTGGGATTAATGCGTGCTCTAGCTGTGGATGGAACGATCGATCTAGAGGGTCGCAATATCCCCCAAGACACGGCTGCTCGCCTTGATTCCGCACTTGTTGATCTTGCCAATATTGACTCCGAGTACCTTACATATATTGGCCATTGGGATGTTGCCCTTCTTGTATTGATATATCTCAAGACTACACTAGGTCTTGAGATCCTTTGTTCCGAGGGCCATTATCATGTGAGTGCTTTGATGAGCGTCCATTTTGTCATAAAAACCCCTAGCGAAAGGCTTCATTTCTATGCTTAAATGAGTCGTTATTCCGGAACTATTGGTACTTAATGGATTGTATGATTATGCAGGTTCACGTAAGATGCGAAAGATGGTAAATGACATCAAAAGACTCAAAAAGGAAGCCTATGAAGTTACAAGACAAAAGAAAGTGATTCAGGAGCTAAACGAATAAGCGAAAGCTGCAGCAGGAGCCACTAGCACCGCTGGCACCTAGCCAACGCCGCTGGCCATCAAGAATCAGCGCCGTTCCTCTATCACCAGCGTCGCTAGCCCATTCAAGCCCAGGACCAACGCCGCTGGTCAGCCTAGTTCAGCAACCGACTTTCACCTGTATTTAAGCCGAATTAACCCTTCAAACCCTAAGAGAGAGCCGATTCAGCAGCCCTAGCCGCCCGGAAACAACCCTAGATCGACTTTGCAAATTCCAAGGAGGTTTTGGAGCTTCTAACACCTTCCGATCTTCATTCTTTGTCTAGATCTTTTATCTTCTATTTACTTTTATTGTCAAACAATGTCTTTTATCTTTATAGACTTTGTTATTCCTTTAATAGTACTACGCTAGTAGGCTGAATACTTGTTTGGATCGATGTGATCATGTAGACGTTTATCGTTTTACTGTGTTTGTTTAGATTCTGTTGGGATGTGTTTTACTGTTTACCGTAGATCCATGTTTATTAGTAATTCATGTTGCTACTGGTTTTATATCTGAACATATTATTTTAATTCTGATGGTTGTCTATGATCATACACTAGGACTAATATGATAGGACAGAAAATGACTAGTCGGTCTATAACTAGAAGTAAAAAGTGATTCACTTGTAACCAAAGGATCTAGAACTATAGTAACTAGGATGAATTGAACATGAAGCTTAACAATGTCAGACGCGATTCTTTGACTTGTAACCGAGCACTGTGGTCACCGGAGAGAATTATATCTAGCCATGACTTAACGGTTGGGTAATTAAAAGATGAACTAGTAACACAAACTTTAGGTCATTAATGCTTAAACAATGAATCTAGCGAGAATTTGTTTATAGGGTAGTGTGAGTCTAGCGACAGTACTATTATTTAGGTGAAGTGAATCTAACGAGAATCTGAGACGCGATGAAGTTTCCAACAGACTAACAAACCAGTAGGATAGTGTTAGAACCAGTTTCGCCCAAACTGGCCAGTCTCCAGCTGCATCTGGAGACCAGAAGATTTGTCCAGAAATATATTGAAGTCCAGTTGCAACATACAGTTTATGCAACTGAAGACTTCCTCCATTTGAGATTTGATCAGAACTGAAGACATTCCAATTGACGTCAAAGACAACAAATGGAAGATAGAGAATGACAATGGCAGCAAAGCCCAGTTGGCATTCTACTCAAATCGAAACTGGAGAATATTAGTTTAAAGCCTTTACAATGCTTTACACTATTTACGAGGAAGACCTTTTTGCTTTATGCAGCTTTATACAGCTTTATACAGACAATATCATTTGTCTATGATTAAAGTACAAAAGTGCATAAAGCAGGTTAGATAAAGTAATGTCTTGACTTACCTTATCAAGCATTTCAAAGGAACTCACTTAGTTTCCTTAAATGCTGTCAACCATATTTATACGACAAAGTTGGATTCCCAATGCCAACTTTGTCTATAAATAGAGGTCTTTGCACAACAAGAACATGACTTTGCATATTTAGACTTTTGCAATATTCTTGGTGTACTTGTGCAATATTCTCTCAATCGTAAAAGGGAACACTTCACAACTTTAAGTGTTTCGATTGTTAAAAGAGAATTTCCTAGTATAGATCATTTGTATTTTATAGGTTGTTAGGATATTTACATTTATGTATTATCTTGGTTCCACAACAACCTTGTATTTTATTTAGTATCAATAAATAAAATACATTTGAAAATTACAACTTGGTCTCGCCATTTTACTTTGGTATACTTACTTATTGCATTGTATTTCTCTTTGTCACATACTAAGTAATATATTCAAGGACTTGGTATACAATCACTGTAACTGGTCATCTCCAATTCAGTGTTTATATTGCAAAGAACTCTCACCATTGATATAGAGGTGTCTTCAGTTAGTACCATCTCTTGAGTTGGGACTTATAGATAGTATTTGGTCGTACCATGAGATCGGAGATGCCAAACAAGTATTTTAATTTTATTACTGTTATTTTCTTTTCTTCAATTTAATCTGATTTACGTTGTGTCTTCTGACACGGCCTGCCCCGGTAACACCGGATAGATACTATTAGGTAATAGTTTATTAGGAGTCAGTGACAAACCCCCAAAACAACTAGAATTACACATACTACTACGTTAGGTAAAGCAACGCGTGCCTGCAAATGATCCTGCAGCTTCTCACTAGACTATACTGCATAGACCGGGTTCTCTGCTCATTAAGTGTGGTTTGTTTTAAGATATTTACTTGTACAACATTATATATTTAAAGACCGAAATAAAAACACACATCATGGTTTTACATAGAAAGGATATAGACGGATATCAGGATTCCCCGATGCATATTGGGCAGGATGTCTTCATGTCTAACCTCACGAAGATATACAATTCGCTATTGTGATTTTGTCGGTTGAAACCTTGTGTCCAAGAAGAGTAAGAAGCAACACACATTACTAGATCAGAGATGATATAGAGTTATGGAAGATGTCACATCGGAGATGATAAGATTCATCAACTCCGGGTTGTTTCTGATGACTTGATGCGGCTATACTGTGATAGTGAACTATCTATATGTATAGAAGAATCAAGTATTTAATGAAAGAATGAAACATATTGAGGTTGATTGTCACTTTATTAGAGATCTAGTCATAGCAACTAAAGTTGATCCTCCATCAATTCAATCGATGCATGTCAAGACAGAGATCCAACTTGAAGATATTACCAAACCACTCTAAAAGACATATATAGATTTTATACTTAACAAGTTGGACATGATTAACATTTATGCTCCAACTTGAGGAGTGTTATATAGTTGTTAAATTAAGGACCTCCTATGTAATTATTAATTTAGTGAAGTACCAAATTTTTCCTAAATATAAGGGGCTCACTAATTGTAATTGTAATTACATTTCATTTAACATAATCAAATTTACATTCTCCCTCACATCATTGTTTAATTATCTCACGAAGACGTTACCTTTCATGAATAATTATTTATCTTTTCCATGCGTGCCTCAACCACAAAGAAAGTAATGAATACTTAGTCTAGGCTACTCATTGGTAGATCCTCGTACTCCTTCTACACCCGATTCTGGGCAGAAATGAAAGCCTAATATTCCGCCAACTGTTCTTCATGTATATCCACGGGGACCTTGCAACACATTACAACCATCATTGAAGGTATACCCTCCTAATGATGCATTTGTTCACTTTCCTAGAACTACAAATGGTTATGTTCCCAATTGTCATTTATTATGCAAGATCTACCTATTTCGCTCCCAAAAAAGAGTAAACTCACTTGTAATAATTTTAGTGTTTCTTTTATTTCATATGATAAGTTGTATGCATAATTTATATTTTTTTTAAACTCTAGATTCAATTTTGTTCCTATTAGAGTTGGTGGAACTCTAGCTCATCCAAGATGGCTATGCAGATATTGATTACGATATATGTCCCTTTAGTTAAAGTTCGACCTAGGAATTCTATGTCTAGTATAGAGACAAGGTACTTGAGAAAGAAAGAAGAAAATGTGATTGTGTGATCAAGCAGAGGGACATAACCACAAATTGTGATGACCAGATTAAGCACGGAGGCATATAACCAACATATGCGAGCTTGTATGGGTCACATAACAAAAATGAATACGGTTGCAGAAACTAGAATAAGTAAAAGAAACTTTTTGACACGGAAAAATACGCATTTTCTGTAAAATGAGATGCAAATTTTTCAATTTGAACTTTCGAAAAAGAAAGAAGAAAGAACTTTAGAAAATTCTACCAACCTGCGGAAAGGCAGAATGAAAATAGTGGGTGGCGGTAAGGCATGTTTTCAGAAGAAAATTTATTAGGGTTCACCTAACCACCCAACCATAGTTGAACTTAAGTGTTGAAAGGTATCCTTAATGTACTCATTTATGACTATAACATTGCCCTGCACATTGCCTCTAATCTAGTTTGTCATAAAAGGTATCCCTAATGAACACATAGACTGAATGTCACTTCATTAGAGAAACACTTGTAGATAGTATCATGGTGGAAAAATTTGTTAACGTTTACAATGTAGATTCATCTACAAAGTCATTACAAAGTCTTTTAGAGGTCCCAAAGTTATAAATACATAAGTTTATAGCTTAAGATATACACAGTGACTTGCAGATTCACAATGTATAATAACCGCTTGGAGTTTCACATACAACAACAACAACACCCAATCCTGGCATAAACGGTGTGTGAGGGAGGTGCAATGTAAACATTTTTACCTCTACCCAGGGGTTGAGAAACTACTCCCAAGACTTTGGTAAAAAGTGAAAGTAAAAGTGGGAAAAAGTAAAACTTGCAGATAACCATACCTATGAGTGGAGTATTATCTGAATAAAATAAAACAAGATAAAATAACAAAAATAGAAGCATATTAGAACATATAAACGTACAAAACATATAAACATATTAAACATAACATGCATTTATACCAAGCATACAAGACCTACACAACTATTAAGTGTCGCATATACAAAGCTCCTTTTACCCTCCTAAGCATGTCATATAAGCTTATGGGAAACTCGTCATGCATGCATACATCATATAGGCAAGTATAGAAAGTAACCAACCCCTAAGTCCCGAAAAAGAGATTTACATAACTTATTTCTCTAATCTAATCCTAGTTCTCCACGTATACCTATCACATGTCATGTCCTTTTACAGGCAAACCTAGTTTATCCCCTTACCTCTATTTAGGTCTACCCTTTCTCCTAAAGCCATCTGCATAGAACAATTCCGTACTCCTAAGATGCGTTATCTAGTCTACATAGACAATGTATCTCAAACATCCTTCCCTAAGCTTGGTAATGATGTTCCCCACTTTGAGCTCAACTTTAAACAAATCACCATTGGAATACTGTCTAGCAGGGTCTTCTTGCATGTACATCTTAGCATCCTCATCCCAGCCACCTCCATCCGAAATGCCTGAGCTTTCATCTTAGGCCAACATTCCGACCCATATGGCATATCCGGTCTCATAGTCACTCCGTAGAACTTACATTTAAAGGGATCCTCTTCTCGCATTTTACTATATATTTGCTATTCACTTCATCCATCCAAGATGAGCTACATCTTATCTATAATCCCAGATTTATGTATTACAGATACCAGGTATCTATAAGATTCCTTCGGGTGAAAAATTTGTTCCCGAATGCGGATATCCTCACCCACGTTCTGCAATCTCGTCCTTATCAAAGTTACATCTCACGTATTAAGTATTCTCTTGGCTAACGCACAAGCCGTTGTCTTCTAGAGCTGCCCTCATTTCTCTGACTTTTAGTTCTTCTGTTGTTTTCAAACACGATATTGTAAATAAAACCAAGCTCCACGGTAAATTCTCTGGTAGGCCACTCGACAACTCGTCCAAAATAGAGATAAAAAGATACGAGCTAAATGATTAACCCTAGTGTAGAACACTATCGTACACCTTTTCCATAAAAAAAATGTTATACAGTTCTTTTTGTCTTTCCCTATGCTTCTCCATGAGACTTATAATGATTTGTATAGCCTCTATCGTTGACCTTCCATGCAAAAAACCAAATTGGTTTTCCGCTACCTTCATGACCCTCATTAGCCTCATCACAATCACTCTCTCCCATAGCTTCATAGTTGTTACAAATCTTCTCCCTTCTTCTTGTAGGTTGGAATAACCTCACTAAGTCCCCATTCCTTCCAGAGTTTCACATACATGTGTTCATATACTAACTTTACATGAATATATTCTCAATACTATATAAGATACCATTCACTTTCACAAGAAATAAACAAAAGAAAAGTTGTACCTTACAAAGATAATGCATCAGAGTCATTTTGGTGTTTCTTGAACGTGTTTCGTTAAGCTTGAGAAGGCTATCCAATCTGAACCCAACAGCAGCACCTAGGATGAAAACCAAAACCAGAACCAAAGCCAAAACCATGTAATTCATATAACTGTTTTTCTTTACAAATCTTCACATAATATTAATGGTAGAGCGTTATACATAAATAAAAAGTCAGCTTATAACTCACCTCTTGAAGTTCCCTGGTTCAACGCATTACCAAGAGAAAGAATTGTCTGCATGACTCTTCGCAACTTTACGGAACTCCTGATCTGATATAAGCAATATCAACATACATGAAAACTATAACTTCCATCAATTAAAGTGTCACTAATTATCATACAGGATTAAACTAAAAAGATAAACTAACTTGCCTGCTCCACTGACAAAAACACCATATTGAGGCTCTTAGTAAGCTCTGAAACCTAAATTGCCAAACGGACACTAAATTAAGATCCAATACATATTATAAGCATGAGAATATGTGTAATAACTATTCTCCATCTGACCTGTGAAGTAAACTGTATCTTATAAGAGAAAGCTTTGAGTTTAGCTTCTGTACGTGGAATTTTCATCAACTCCAAGAAGAACTGTTACAAGAAAAATTTGAAAGCAAAAAAATCAAAATGTTTGAGATTGATCGACATCTATGATATTGGGTGGAATGGTAACTACATACCTGTTCACATGGGCCCAAATTGTTTTTCTCTCCCGTATATCCCTAAAAATTAAAAACGTTAGTTATGCTTCAGATAAGAGTCGTAGATAAAAATTTTAACTTGATAAACCATAGAAAAATACAATAATACAGATAGACACTACCTCAACTTTGACCACATGTAATCTCAAACTAAACTAGTTAAGTAGATTAATAGATCAACTAACATTGCACCTTAAGTTTTTCCATCTCCTCCTTGGTAGGACAAAATTTTATAAAGTTTTCCACCATCTCTAGACCTATTTGTGTATCATCCAAAGCAAGGACATACTCCTATTGCACAAAAATAGGAAACATAAATTTAAAATCAAAACAAACACATAACAAAAGTCTTTTTACATCCATTTATGATATGTGTATTTTCTTGGGGTATACAGGGAGCCGCCTTTTTTTAATATAGATATTCATTAGAGAATATGACATAAAGTTTTATCTTTGTTACAGATTCTATCCAACCTTTTCTATAATTTGCTCATTTCTTTAATAAATTATATTCTAAATAGGATAGAAAGATTTGTGTTTGGTGTGTCTTCAAAAGATGGTGGTAAATTGGATAAGACCAAAAAAGTATAATACAAATGCATTTACCTTTTTATGATATAAAATAGTTGGTGCTTACCATCAACTCATTCAATGGTGTCTTAACCTTAGAGAGCATGATCTCACAGTTATATGCCCGCTTGAATTCTATCTGCGTGAGACATCAATCACTAATGTATGCAAAGATGTTAACTCATTCAATTTTTGTCTCTAGAAAGAAAAGAAAAAAAAAACCTTATAGATTAATAACAATATATTTGCATGGAACATTGGTAGTAAAATATATTCATTCCTTACATTAAGAAGTAAATTCATTACCAGTTTCACTTTTTCAGGTTTAGCAGCTTTAGATGTTACTGCTGCAACCTTGTCAGAATTTGTGCTCACTGCCGAGAAGAGAGTTTCAAGTTCCAACATATCAATCTCTGCTGGACTAATGCACATCAACCATAATACAATTTAGAAGACGAAGGAACACCAAAACGAAGTATCAAATCTCAAGAGAAAAGGGAAAAGAGAACCACTTTGAAGGACCATTATCAGCCCACATGCTATCTTTTGATGGTTTATTGAGTTTTGACCAATGTAAAGGCTTTAGTTTCTTTCCCGATTGAGTTTTCACTGCAGTTGTTCTTGATAAACCACGATTTTTATTTGTAGGAGGTGGTGGAGATGGGGCAGATATACCAGTTTCGAACGAAAGAGATGGGGGTGGAGGTGGTGCACCACCACCACATCCTTTCACATTTCCATTTGAAGAAGCCGGAGGAGGGGGTGGTGTTGTTGTTGTTGCCTCACTTTTTGGTGGTGGAGGTACTGGTGGCGCTGGTGGTTTTGGTGCTGCTGGAGCCGGTGGCGGCGGCGGCGGAGGTCCTGTCCCACTATTGGGAGGAGGGGGTGGGGGTGGAGGTCGACCAGTTTCCTTCTTTGGAGGTGGCAGCAGTGGTGGAAGTGGAGGCCCAACCTTACCATCTGGTGGGATAGGAGGATCCGATGAATCTTTTTTAGAGTCACGCAATTGTGTTTCAAGTTTCCCAGAAACAGAAGGATGTGCACATGTCACGATTATATGAGGTGGCATAGATGAAACAGACAATGACTTTTTTGAACCGTCCAAGGATGTTTGAGTTGATGATGATAATTTTGTGGGAAGGGAAATACTTCTATGTTCAATGGCTTCTAAGTCTGATGAGCTCCTTGATTTAATTTCTCCATTTTGATTATTTCTTTTAGGAATAGTCTGAAGTAATTTACTCGATTCAGTTCTTTGATACATGCTAGCTTCCAACATTTCTTCAAAAATATCAGACAATGGCATCTTGTGTAGCTTATCTAAAGCGTCATCACTTTTAGGAACAAGCCAATCCCCATTGCTAAACATTTCATTAACATAGGTAAATGCTTCCACCGGGAGTCCCTCAGGCTCAAAACACGACAAGTCTACTGGCACTAGAGAGGCTGATATATCCATTTCCGAGAAAAGAAGCTTTATACAATATAAACTCATATTATTTGTGTATGCAAAGAAACATATATGAATGTTTTATGTTAGATGTATGTTAAATACCTCAGCTTTGAAATCCTTATGAAATTGATCCTTAGCATCCCAGTATATGTCAATTTCATCTCGATTAAGCATCATGATGTTTGATTTGATAAAAGCTGTGTTGAACATCGCACGATACATGATATTTTCTTTCACCATATCATCATGTAAGCTAATACACTCCAACACAACATCACCTTGAATGTTGCATTTAATATCAATTTTAACAAGTTCACATTCTGCCTACAGTGCATGCCACACATCAGAAAGACAACCATGTTATATACAAGTGAGGGTGAGGAAATATCACTAAGCTGAATTATTTAGCAAGACAAGATAGAAAATAACCAGATACATCAAGAGATATATGATATATTTCAGAAAAGATGGTGCATAGAGAGCTAGAATTTCAACTTTAATCCTACTCAATGCTGAAAATGAAGTATAACCTTCAAAACATACATTGCTTGAAAATCATATACCCCATTTGCCCATACGATCTGCTACAATTAAAAATATATTATTACACTTTTCTAAACATGCAGGTACACATTGATATTCCTAGATTGTCCAGACTAACTTTTGTAAGCAGATCAATTGTATAGATATCATTTTAATAATTAGAATTCGATCACATGCACAATCATCCACAAAAATCTGACTATATAAGGAATTGAAAAGGATTTTTAAGAGGGAATATCATTTCTTGTTGTGAAATGAACCAAAATGAATTCCTTATCAATGGATCAAAGCTATAAAGGAAAACGTAATAATGGTTTCGTTTAATTCCCTAGAAGTAAGCAAAAAGAGTTCCTAAAATAAATTATTAAAAAAGCGCATAAGACCCTACGACCATTAAAATATCATACACCTTCCTAAAGCTTCCATCATAATTCAAAAACTAAATCTTGAGTAACAATATACTGGCTCTCCATGTAACTAAACCATATATATATACATATATATATATATACATATATATATAATAGGGGACATATTAATTGCTTTTGGGTGCAGCCTAGTAACTACAATTTAAGACCTGCAAATTTCTACTTTGCTTCGTGCCATATTTATCAATAACTATTTATATCTAAATTTAAGTCAATCTTCAATTTATATAAGAGTTTTCCAATGGACGAGTCAATTCATCAAAGAACATACTCTACCAGGTTAGCTTGATGAATCTAAATTGGTAGTTATTTCCTTTTTAAATCATGTATCACACCATAATCATGTTTTTTTTACTTTCATTAGATACACTAGATATTCAAGGTGAACATGTTGATAGATGATATCGATCTTAATGGTTACCTGTAAAGTCAATTGAGATACAATTGAGATACACTATAAAATCTCAATCTTATTGTGTCTATTGTTGCTCAACAATCATAACAGAGAGTTGTGCTTTTCATATATATATAAAAAATAATATGTGTTTTGAATAGATTATAAACAAAGAGGTCTATATAATTACTTCAGGACCTTTTTTTTGTGTTCCATCAAAACAACGAAATTTATCTTTTTAACCCATAAGCTGGGCACGAGCACTCATGTTAAGACCAAATATATGTGTATATATATATATAATATACTAATTAATGTGACATTACTACTAAGCCCTAGGCATACATCTAATTCCCTAACAGTAGTGTTATAGCCCAAACCTACAGAGTGCCATCTATTTACAACAAGTGTCATACGTAATATGTATTGACACACAATTGAAGCGTAGAAAACGGCATAAACTTCATAATGCCAAATGGATGGTACACTATTTGAATTATCCAGCATTAACTTGTACTAATCATATGGGTCCGAAATTGTGGCAGATGGCTCCAGGTTGCTGCAAGTGCCTAAGGATTGCTTATCTAGATAATAGATACACTTCATTATGCTTTTTGTTTGTTTTGTAAGTGTACTTGGTCAAGTACAATCTGTATGTGTGTGGAGACATGGGGACCCTTCATTATATCCTTCATGGAAGATTATAACCATTGCACTTTGTACTTTGTGAGATGATAATAGAAATTTTGCTTTTCGAAAAAAAAGGTTAATATAAGTTACAACATGGAAGCATACAGATAAGCAATAGACACTAAACAGAGTACTTGTATGATAAATCTATAGCTTATTATCTTTAAATTTTTCATACTATAGCATTGCCTCTAAAGAACGCGACTCAAGCTCCCAAAGGATGATCAAGAATGATTTTCAACCTTCGTCTTTTAAATTCACTTACTTCCTCAACAACACACAAGAACTACTTAATAATCATCAACAACTACCTAAAAATCCTCGCCGTAACTTAGAGTGCAACAACCAAAACCAAGAAGAATATTGTTGCTTCAAAGATTATAGATGGCATATAGGTGATTCTATACGACCCACAACTTCAAAATAAAGTAGCTCATGCAATACTATATGTGCTACATCCACATTTACACGACGCACTAGTTCAAGGCAAGTAGATTTTGCATGACCTTTTCTAAAGGTAGTACGTGCATTCAACAAATCACAAATATCAGCTAAAGTTAGCAGATTTAGAGTGCCTTGGACCCATAATCATTAAGCATAAGAAGCCAAACTTCATAATAAGTAACACGGGAAAAAGATAGGACATCTTACCTGATTGTAGCATCGGATATTCTTACGTCTTCTTGGAGTTGAGAATAAAAGTTTGGGGTTTTTATCAACATGCAGCAAAGGATCACGCCCATAGATCCTGAATATAGGGCAGCAACCACCTTTTCCATCAAAATCTGGAATCATTCTCATTATAACACAATCCAAAGTGAGTGCCTTCTCTGTTGGGGGCCATTTTGTATCAGCATTCCTCCTTAAGACATACTGTAAATACCTCAACTGAGAAGGTACAGGATTCATCGGTAACATTTCAGATAGCAAAGCCTGAGGAGCCTGCTTATGCACCATCTCCAAGGCCTTGTTATGAAAAGTAAAAAAATTTCTGTAAAGCGAGAGAGCAGCAACCATGAATGCCAAAACAGGCCAACCACCAAGCTCGGAGTGCATAATAAGAAAATTTTCTTGTGCAAGTGAGAGCCAGTTTTCAGTCGATTTTAGAAAATGGTGAATCACCTCCATTGAGGGCAGTGGACAACCTTCATATTGCGGTGGATAGTCGATTTTAGTTATATTCTCATATTCTGACAAAATTGAGGCAATCCTGCTTTCTTTCTCTTCCTCCCGAAAATCAAGAATCATGATTGAAGATTCAGGATAAATTTCCTTAAACTGACTTATTATGTTTCCCACATAAACTTTATAATCTTCTTGTTGCGAGGTTTCAGTGAAACAGCACCCAAAGACTATACACCAAACATGTGCATCATCATATACTAAATTGGTACATAGACTGTACACAAAATGCTATTTTCTAGTCCACATGGAAAATATAAATTAAGGATAAATGCCAAAAAAGCCATGTAGCGAATTGTCCACCTATGTAACTATATCTTTTAAAGTCCATTCAAGTAATTATTTAACTTTAGCTAGGTAACTCGTCAACAAAATCATTTAGTTTACCATTAAGTTCAATTTTTATCGAAAGGCATCTATGTTTAGATGGCTTAAGATGTGAGCATATGACATATACATCATGAGATGCTAATGTATTAAATCTAATTGGAAACTTAATGTAGCAAAGAAAAGATCAGAACTGTAGCTGGTTGTCCAATTAAGTAATTATAAATTCCAGATACAATTCAAGTCATATACCTCCATCCCAATATTCTAATTACCTAAGTATACATTGGAAAGTTATAGTAATTAATTGAATGGATAATGTAAAAACAATTCAATAGTTACCCAATCTCGTCTTCTACGAGGTATTGGGGAGGTGAGAATGTGAGATGTAGTCTTGCCACTACCCAAAGGTGGAGAAGCTGCTTATAGAGGACCTCCGACAATTTTGAAAGAAGTGAGGATCAAACCTTTGACCTCAGTATCCAAAGGCGGTTGTTTTACTTAAACTGGTGGTATAATATAGTTAATTGCCATGTTTTACACTTAGACACGTAACTAATTAAGGAATGTCATTTCCTAGAGTGCCATTACATTGTACCATCACAATATAGCTTAGAACCAATAGAAATTTCATTTAATCTAGTACTTAGTAGAGACTCAAGTCTCTTTGGGAGAATCAATCCCTAGCATTCGTGAATTTTAGATATATTTGGTACGATTTAGGAGTAGATCAGAGAACTAAATTGATAATAAAAGAAAAACAATTTAAAATATCATACTAAACTACTCCATGCATCAAAGGGATGAATAATCAAGTACCGTATATTCTTTCAAAGACCCAAACAAGTCCATCAGGGGGCTTCTTGGGCAATAATTTGCGTAACAATGCCATTGGAATTCACTAGATTTTGATCCCTAGATAGAAATTTGATAAATCCCCCAATCTTTATAGAAGAACATTTGTGGTTTTATGTGTTTGTGTGTGTAAAAAAGGTGTGTGTATATATAATCTTTATGATGAATATCACGTGAAATGAATGAGGTTTTGGTTGTATGAAGAATCTAAGAATGGCAATTGATTTGTATGAGCTTTGAATTTGTGTTTGTGTAAATATCATTGCTCCAAGGGTTTGTGTTTTGTATGAAAATATTTTTCGATCTCTAATAAGAAATTTGGGAAAACAAGTTTAATTTTGGGAAAACATGTCTATTATCTTTTGAGTGATTATCATATTTTTCCTCCTTAAGTTATAAAACAACATATTTACCCAATGATAATATCTTATATATACCCAATTTAAATCTAAAAAATCTCACATTCATCTATTTTCACTAAATAAATAAACAAACTCAACAGAAAAACAATGAATAACTTTGTTTTCAATCTATCATTAGAGAGTTTGTTTATTATGAAAAATATAAGTTTAAAAAAATTAATTTGATGCTTTGACGTTATGATTCGGTAGTTAATAATTTTCGATAAATTATAGTTTAGTCTTTTTTAGATGATTATATATATAATGTATATCTGTCTCGATCTTATAAAATTATAAATCACACAAATTCTCGAAAACAAATAAAAGGGTGCCCACGCGTTATGGCTGTAAGTGATGGTTAAATGCCTTATTGTTGCACGTTAGATAAACCAAATATAATCAGACATTCCTATGTATAGATTTAACTCATAAATAAAAAAATTCCCTATATGAAAACATGAATTATATACTGTAAACATGAATTATACACGGGCATTGCACAGACATTAAATATTATTAGATACTTGCTCAAGAATAAAACAAGATACAAAGAGTCATCGATAAAAGGATAACATTGGCAACTAAAGTAAAAGAAAAATATATAATGTAAAAATTCATATTTGTTTGTCCAACTTTTTCTTTGGAAACCAACACATACTAATCGCCTTTGATAGTTTTGGCAAGGTGTTAGTCCCAACTATTACTAGATGGGTGCTGAAGACACCTCTATGTCAATGGTGAGTGTACTTTGCAACACAATCACTTAATCTGGACGTGACCAGTTTAGAGTGATTGTGTACCAGGTAATCTGGAGGCTTACTTATTAAGGTGACAATGTAAATAAGTAAATACAATGCAATAGATCTAAGTGACAAGTATCTATATTGATGAGACAATATGTATTTTTCAAGTGTATTTTATTTATTGATTGTTGAATAAAATACAAGGTTGTTGCGGAACCAAGATGATACAAAGATGTAAATATCCTAACAACCTATGAAATACAATTGATCTATACTTGGAAATTCTCCTAACAATCGAAACACTTAAAGTTGTGAAATGTTCCTTTTTGCGATTGAGAGAATATTGCACAAGTTCACCAATATTGCAGAATGTATGTGTTTGCAAAGTTATTGAAATGCTTGGGCAAGGACCTCTATTTATAGTCGAAGTATGAGCATTGGGATCTCAACTTCGAAGTACAAATATGGTTGACAGCACACAAAAGTATTAGTAAATAATCCTTTGTGTGTGCTAAATAAAGTAAGACAAAAGGTTACTTTATTCAACCACTCTACATCTTTGCACTTTTATCCACAGACAAGATTATTGTCCGGTTAAAAGGATGTAGTGTAAAAGGTCTTTCTTGTAATCAGTGTAAAGCTTTGTAAAGGCATTTACACTGGAGGATCTCCAGTTGATTGATCTGGTGAAATGTCAACTGGGCTTCACTGCCATTGCCATTCCCTTTCTTCCACTTGTTGTCTTCGACTTCAACTGGAAGGTCTTCAGATTTAAGTCTTCAGATCTCAACTGGAGGAAGTCATCAGTTGCTTAAACTGTACGATGCAACTGGCCTTCTAATATTTTGGACAATTCTTCATACTCTCCAGATGCAGCTGGAGAGCTCCAGTTTTATAGTCAAAATTGGACCTAACACAAGGTATACGTACTCCCCCGATCCAAGGACACTTGAATTCAAACATTTGCATAAGATTTTTGCGGCTAAATCTAAAAAGACAATTTGATAAGCAACATTAGTTTGCATTGAAACTTCATGTAATTGACGGCTACCGACAACCAAATGAAAAAATAACTAAAGTTTTAAAACACCATATATTGCATCTTATAAACATCATTATTGTAATAATCCTAGTAACGACAGTGTGTCTAAATATATTTTCAAAATTTATCAAACGTTGTCATGAAGAGAATGTTCAAACTTGAAATAAAGGATACGAAACTCTAATGTGAAAAAAAAAAAAGAAACCTATAAATCTGTTGATGATGAATCAGCGTGATTAATAACCAAATATTGTATAGAAACTTACATGTACACTCCTCAATAGAGTTTGAGTTGAGATAAAATATATCATATGGAGATCATTGTTGAGTATATCATATGGTGATAATAGGGGGCCGTGAGTTGAGATCGAAATGACGGCCGGCCGCAACCGCCGTCGAAGATGCGAAGGGATAGAAAGTTGGGGAAGGCGGTGAGGAGTGTCGTGTAAAGGGTAATTTAGTCTTAATGGGTAGATGGGATATAGAGATGTATTATGATGGAAGGTAAATTAGACATATCATATTCTTAATTACTTAAATTGGGGGTTAATTTCATTTATAAGGGAATATAAATTATTAATTACTTAATTTTGTTTCCCAGGTTAAATGGACAAGTAGCATTTATCAGAAAGAAAATGAATAGATAATATGACAGATTAGTTACAAGGGGAAAGAAAAAGACCATCGAGCTCATTGTAGTATGATCCAAAGGACTTTTGCAGTATTTAAGTCCATGTATAATTATTTACTAAAATGCAATTTTATGTTATTTAACCTAGGAAGAAAAGTAGAAATTTTAAGGGTAAACTACAAGTGTAAAGTCCCTCACCGATGGTTTAACCCACGAATGTAAAATACAACAAGTCAAATATGCACTAGATGAAGACTAGTATTTACGTAAATATAAATGTAAGAATATAAATAAGTAAATACAAGACTTAAGCAATAAATAAGCAAGTTAAATAAAGATGGAACAAGAAAGTAATTTTCAATGTGTATTTTATTTATTGATGTATAAACAAAATACAAGGTTGTTGTGGAACCTAGATAATACCAAAGTAAGTATCTAAACAACCTTATGAATTACAAGTGATCTATACTTGCTAAATAATCTCCTTGATCGAAATACTTAAAGTTGTGAAGTATAACTGTTTAGATTGAGAGTATTTAGGCAAGTTCACCAATTTGCAAAAGTAATTTGTAAGAGGGAAATGACTTGGTATTTATAGGCAAAATAATCTCTACAGTGATTATTTTGCCGTACAAATGTGGTTGGGAGCATTTAAGGAACTTAGGTATTTTCTTTAAATGCAATACTAAAAGTATAAGGATAAAGTCACATTGATAGTGACTTGTCACCTTTTAGCCAACCACCTTTACACGCGTGTATAACCTTTACAAAGGACAAAAGAGATATCCGGGTAAAAGCGTGTAAAGGCATAAAGTCAATTCCTCGTAATCAGTGTTCAGACTTGTAAGGTCTAGAACACTGACAAGGACTCCAGTTGTTGATCTGGTAAGTCTGCCAGTGGGCTCCGCCACATGTCAGTCTTCTTCTTCAGACTTCAGACTTTGTCTTCAGTGAGAATGTTCTTCAGTAGAGTAGATCTGGACTGGAGTGAAGTTCAGTAAGCAAATCTGGAAGACTCCTGATTTCTTGTACAAGTAAACGCTCATGGACTTCCATAATTTCTGGACAAATCTTCAGGATTGCTCCAATCTTCAAGTCTGGAGCTAGTCCAGTAAAACTAAACCTAACAACAAGGATGGTACCGGGCGAATACACCAGATTACACAATTCATACCTATTTGCAAAAAGTTACCCGAGACATACCCATGATTTGCAATTTCGCACAATTGACATACCTATGTCTAACGAAGATGGACGGATCGTTAAGTTGAGTCACGTGTCGCTCACGAGAAGGGGTATATTCGTCTAAATCTATTTTCAACCTTCTTTTTTCTTCTCATCCCAGATCCGTGTCACTATACATACATAAGTAAATAAATATATAATCTATTAATCTATATTTGACTCCATGTTTTATTATCACCATTAAAAATCTAAACGCAATCCAATCACATTAACACCATTAAAACCCACGAATCCAATCACATTACCACTTTTAAAACCCACGAAGTGAATCAGCGATTGAATATCCAAAGCTAAAAGCATACAAAATATTTAACATCTTAAAAATGTTCAACAACTTTAACATCTATATTAATATGTTGAAAAGTCAAAACAAATGTGTATATATACATACATACCCGTAGATACACACACAAGTAGATATAGATGACCCGCAACCGGATCGAAACCATCACCTGAAAACCTCATCGGAAAACCATCTCATCGGAAAATACACTTCATCGCTCCATGTACCCACCCCATTCTGAGTCACTGCCAAAGGAACCCTTTCCTTGGCGGCGGACACCCCAAAGACGGAGGTTGACGACGGCCAAAGGAGGCTATTCAAAGAGGAAAAAATGGTTTCTTAGATTTAGTTAAGCGGGGCAAAAAAATGGACATTAGATCTGGAAATTTAATGTATTCTCCATAGGTGTGTTTAGAAACCATCGATATAGTAAACCGTTGATTTTGATTCAGTTAAGCGAATATGAAAATGATATTCATGTTGGATGATGGTTTGAGAAAAGAATAAATCAGTGATCCAGCTAAGGTTTGATGTTTCTTATTTCGATGTTTATAATGAAGAATAAGTACACTATAATTCTGGTTGTTCTTATTTATTACTCGTAATATTTCTTAGTGGGATTTGTATAAATATAAATATAGATACAAATATGTATAAACATAGAAGAAAAAATGGAGATGATGATGATGGTTGTTAACTAGTTATTGTTAATATGGTTGTTATTCCTTTTGATTATGATGAACATAGAAACAGGTACATATTTTATTTATTAAAAAATCTTTTTATTAATGTATGTGGGTCAATTTCAAAAGCAGTATCTAGGATTTGTTTGATATTGCATTGGAGGGGCAGATATGGGGTAAAATAGTCGTTTACATGCTCATGTGAGCGGTACATGTGTTGGAATTTCGGATGCCCAAGACACATATTAAATTGACGTAGCTAGTATGTGATGATCCAAGTCAGGTCATACCCAATAACAAGTTAGACAAACACTTATGATATGTATTTATATGATATGATCTTTAAATAAATATCAATACTTGAAGCATTTAGAAAATGGGTTTCTAAATAAATGCACTTGAGAAATATAAGTAAATTATATGGATAATTTATTTTGAGAAATATGTGGATGTGTTTATTTGGCAAAATAAACACTTATGTGTGTTATGTATAATACATAATATGTTACATAAGGTATATAACATGTTATAATACATTTATATATATTGTATAAAAGGAAAATGCAAGTGGATTTTGAGTTGGTGAGACCCATGTGGTCTCACCTTGAGGCCGACCACCCCCACCCAAAATGCACATGCATCTGCTTGTTTTATATAACCCACTAGCTACATTGGAAACACACATATAATACATGCACTTGCTATAGTGTTCTCTCAACTCTCAAGTGCAAAAACTCTCTCTTTTTCTCTCTTGATTTTCGGCACAAACAAGGAAAAAGGGAAGGGTTTTTTCAAGTCTAAATCCTAGCATATTTGGGTGTTTGTTGGAGGCTTGGGGTATGCAAGCTTGAGGTACTTCTATCTTGAAGACTTGGCTTATTTAAGAACATCATCTTCTTCATATCAACCTTCTCATAAGCTTGGAAGAAGGTAGTCTTCTAAACACCCTATGGTTATTATTTTGATTGTATGACATTCATATACATGGATCCTTATTGTTTGGGGTTTTCTTTTATAAGTTAAAATTTGGTTTTAACTATATATAACATAATGAAAGGTTCATTTTTCCGCTGCGTTTTTCATGTTATAAGGATAATATGACTTTGATAAAACCCAAAAGACCCAACAATGGCATCTAGAGCCGGTTATATGGATGTATGCATCAAAAGTTGATTTTTTGTTTGTATATTATAGTGTCACAACTTAGCCAAAAGACCTTGTGATTGTTTATGATGTGTGGATGTGTTTGTATTTTATTTAATTATTCAATGGTTGTAATAGTTAAATAGGATTTTCTTCATTCATTTGGTTATGTAATTTTATTTATTTCATTTGGAATGTAATAAGTAGACTAGTTGCATTTTTTCCTTATAAATGTAATCTCCAAGAAGGCTTTAAAGAGTTTAGGGGCTGTTTTGGAGGCCAAAAGGAAGAGTGAAGAAAGATATTGAAATCACATCACAAAAGATTACTTGAAGCATTTGGATGCAAGATCAAGTGGGAGTTCATTGACACAAATTTTGTGTCACTTTGTCCCTAAGGTTGAGACCTTTTGACACACTTGTTTCGGCTAACAAGTGTGGTCAAATTAGTTGGCTAATGTTGTGCACTTATTATTATGTTTGTCATGTTTGTGTGGTTGTTTGATAATATTGTCATGTGGATGTTCAAAACTACAAACTAGATGACATACATAGAAGTTTAAAAATTGGTTTTATAATTGACATTAACTTGGTAAAATAAAATGAGTTTTATTAAAAGTGAATGGTTACAATTATAAAAATGGATTTTATAAAAGAACTTTGAAATATGGATTTCAAAATTTTCATCATGATATAAAATTTTAACTAGAATATAAAAACTCAAACGACCCTTTAAAAACAAGTTAAAACGCCATCCTTTATACAACACTTAATTATTTGGGAACTCTTTGTAGGATAAAGGTCACCTAATTACCTTGAGGGAACTTATAAGTTAAGGTAAATTCATTATACTTGTGGGATAAAGGTCACCTAACCATTTGTATAGATAAATTTACATGTGTGTATAAGTGAGACAACTTGATTTGGAAGCCATGTGATTAGGGTCACCGAAGCATGGTAACCAAAGGCGTTGATGGGATTAAACATGCCGACTTAACATAAGATGTTAAAACCGATCCCATACCACTAGAAATTGTAAAATGTTACAATTGTCAAACGTTGACTACCTAGTTAATTTAAATAATGGGATAAAGGTCACCTAACCATCATTTAAATGTAACGTTGGATTCTAGATTTTAATTATTAATTGTCCATGAGACATAAAAGGGTATTAACAATTAAAATTTATATTTGATATCGAAAATACTAATAAAGACTTTGTTAATCTTGTAGATGGCCGCTAACAATCCAATCAACCCCAACCCAAACGTCCATAATTTTTCACTAAGATCCATCCTTGAAAAAGAACGTCTTAACCAAAACAACTTTGTGGATTGGTTTCGTAACTTGAGAATTGTTCTCAAGCACGAAAAGAAATCCTATATACTAGACGATCCTATTCCCGATGAGCCCGAAGAAACAAATGTTGATCCCTACAATGATTGGGTTAAATATGTCGATGACTCCGTGCAAGTTAGTTGCATAATGTTGGCGAGTATGACTCCCGAACTCCAAAAGGAGTTCGAGCACCATGGGGCATACGACATGATTACCCAGCTCAAGGAAATGTTCCAACAAAAGGCAAGGGTTGAACGCTTCGAAACGGTTCGAGCGCTTCATGCATGTCACATGGATGATTCTCAACCCGTCTCAACTTATGTTCTTAAAATGAAAAGCTACATTGATCGCCTCGAAAGGCTAAATTGTCCCGTTTTAACCGAGTTGGCTACAGATTTGATCCTCAACTCCTTATCTAAGAGATTTGAGACCTTCGTGTTAAATTATAACATGAACGGATGGGACAAAACCGTTTCCGAGCTCCATGGGATGCTCAAAACGGCCGAGGCTAGCATGGGAGGAAAGGTTCAACCCGTTCACATGATCAATGAAGGCGGAAAGAAAAGGGCCAACCCCAGACCAAAGGCAAATGTTGCTAAAGGAAAGGGAAACAACAAAAGGAACAACAGAGGAACAGGAAAGGCAAAATGGATACTCCAAAAACGAAGAAGCAAAAGGTTGCTGTCAATGACCCATGCTTTGAGTGTGGGAGGTAGGACATTGGAAACGTAATTGTCCAACCTATCTCAAAGAGTTGAAAGCTAAGAGGGATGCAGGGCAAACCTCAGGTACAATATTTATGATATATATTGAGCTTAATACTGTTTTTTCTTACATATGGGTATTAGATACCGGATGTGAAACTCATATTTGTAATATGTTACAGGGGTTCATAAGAAAAAAGAACATCAAGAAGGGGGACATTAGTCTCTTTATGGGCAATGGTGCGAAAGTACAAGTTGAAGCCCAAGGAGACTATCCTTTGAAACTTCCAAATGGTTTGGAAATTGTATTGAACAATGTTTTGTATGCACCCAGTTTAACTAGGAGCATTATTTCAGTTTCCCGTTTAAGACATGTTGGATATGATTTTAAATTTGTTAACAATGATATCCATATTTCTATGAATGATGTATTTTATTTTAAAGCCATGCCTATAAATGGTATTTATGAATTGGTTCATGAAAACGCAACATATGATAACTCAATGTACTAAGCTACCACCAAGAAACTTAAATTAGATTTAAGTGAAACCTATATTTGGCATTGTCGTCTTGGCCATATAAATAAGAATCGCATACTAACACTTCAAAAGAATGGTCTTTTGAAAACAAAATCAAATGATTCATTTGATGTATGTGAATCTTGTTTACAAGGCAAGATGACTAAGGCTCCTTTCAATGGCACTAATGAAAGGGCAAAAAATTTATTAGGTATCATACATTCGGATGTATGTGGTCCTTTTAAGCCAATGACTAGGAATGGTGAAAGATACTTCATCACATTCACCGATGACTATAGTCGTTACGGTTATGTGTACTTATTAAAACACAAGAGTGAAGCTTTTGAAGTGTTCAAAATTTTCAAGAATGAAGTAGAAAACCAACTCAGCAAGACAATAAAAATTCTTCGTTCTGATAGAGGAGGTGAATACCTAAGTGATGCTTTTCAAGATCATCTCACAGCTAACTCCACCTGGAACACCACAACATAATGGTGTGTCTGAAAGGAGGAATCGAACCCTATTAGATATGGTTCGTTCTATGATGAGCAAAAGCTCACTACCTCTGTCATTTTGGGGTTATGCCATAATCTCTGCTGCCCGAATTTTAAATATGGCTCCAACCAAGAAAGTGGAGAGAACACCTTTTGAAATATGGCATGGAAGAGTTCCATCTTTGTCATATTTAAAAGTATGGGGTTGCGAGGCTTATGTAAGACATGATACCTCAAGCAAATTAGAACCCCGATCCACTAAATGTATATTTGTAGGACATCCTAAAGATGATTTGGGATATTATTTCTACGATCCTAATGAGCAAAATGTATTTGTTGCTCGAAAGGCTGAGTTCTTGGAGACTAAATTCCTTATGGAAGGAACTAGTTCTAGAACAGTGGAACTTGAAGAAGATCAAGAACCACTGACAGATACACACTTGGGTGACACTAGCTTTCAACAAAAGTATGTTGAAGATGATCAAGGAGTTGATCAAGACACACAAAACGTTCGCAGATCTGGTAGAGCTTCTTATCCACCTGAAAGATATGGATTTCTTATGGATGAATGCTATATGATGGTTTCTGATGAACCTACCACCTACCATGATGCAATGTCCAAATCGGATTCGGACAAATGGTTAGAAGCCATGAACGCTGAGATGCAATCCATGTATGATAACCAAGTTTGGGAATTGGTTAATGAACCACCAAATTCCAAAGTAGTTGGAAGTAAATGGGTGTTCAAATTGAAACACGATATGCATGGAAACTTGCTTACTTATAAAGCTAGACTTGTAGCAAAAGGTTTCACTCAAACTCGAGGGGTCGACTATGATGAAACTTTTTCGCCCGTGGCAATGCTAAAGTCTATTAGGATATTATTTGCCATAGCCGCTCATTATGACTATGAGATATGGCAAATGGATGTTAAAACCGCGTTTCTAAATGGATATCTTGAGGAAGATGTCTATATGGATCAGCCTGAAGGTTTTGTCGATCCTAAACATCCTAATAAAGTATGCAAATTAAAGAAATCAATCTATGGATTGAAACAAGCATCAAGAAGCTGGAATCGTCGTTTTGATGAAGAAGTCAAGAAATTTGGCTTCATCAAAAACGCTGATGAAGCTTGTGTGTATAAGAAGGCTAGTGGGAGCATCATTACTTTTCTAGTATTATATGTCGATGACATTCTTCTATTTGGAAATGATATTCCAACCTTGGAAGGTGTAAAAGCCTGGCTTGGAAGTTGCTTTTCCATTAAGGATCTTGGTGAAGCCGCCTATATTTTGGGGATAAGGATCTATAGGGATAGATCAAGGCACTTAATAGGTTTGAATCAAAGTGCATACATAGATAAAATCTTGAAAAGGTTCAAGATGGAAAACTCTAAGAAAGGCTTAGTACCTATTCAAAGAGGAACTATATTGAGCACTTCTCAATCCCCTAGCTCAAAAGTTGAGCAAGAGAAAATGAGTGGAATCCCATATGCATCTGCTATAGGATCCATCATGTATGCTATGATATGCACGAGACCGGACGTGTCATGCGCTTTGAGCATGACAAGTAGATACCAGCAAAATCCAGGAGATAGTCATTGGATGGCTGTCAAGAATATATTGAAATATCTTAGAAATACTAAAGATATGTTCTTAATATATGGATCTGGTGAGGAGGAGCTCGTTGTAAAGGGTTACACGGATGCGAGTTTCCAAACTGATCGAGATGATTCTCGATCACAATCGGGGTACATCTTCATTCTAAATGGAGGAGTTGTTTCTTGGAAAAGCTCGAAGCAAGATGTCGTTGCATTGTCCACTACAGAGTCGGAATACATCGCCGCTTCTTTGGCAGCACAAGAGGCTGCATGGTTGAAGAAATTCATTGCCGATCTAGGGGTTGTTCCTTCCATTCAAGAACCCCTAGAAATTCTTTGTGATAACGAGGGCGCAATTGCTCAAATCAAAGAACCTCGTGCGCATCAAAAGACTAGACACATTGAGCGGAGATTCAACTACATAAGGGATGAAGTTGAAAAAGGAAAGATATGTATTCGCAAAGTTCACACCGATCAAAATATTGCGGACCCACTCACGAAGCTCCTTGAAAGGCCTAAGCATGAAAGTCATACTTGTGCCATGGGACTTCGATATTCTAGTGATTGGATTTGATCTATTTTATGTATTTGGATATCGGAACATTTGTATTTGTTAACACTTTTTATGAATATTGGTTTTATGCATTTAAATTGTGTTATGTTCCATTTTTTTGCATGTTTAAATCCATGAATAAATTAGTTATTCTAAATGTCCGTAGTCGATCATATTTGTGGGAACAAATATGAATATAAGACTGTTATGAACTTGGATTGGTAGATGTTCAAAAGGTTTTGAATATAGAGCAATGTGTTGCTGCCAAGGTTCATAGATATTTGTGGGATACAAATATTGGACTGACCTGCACTCAAGCATTACTACATGGAATCTTTGTGATTGATCATAAGTAATCTTGATTTAAAAGGCGAATATCATTGTATCCTCAGACCTGAGATACATATTGGGTCTTGATATTCACTGAATATTACACTTTGACTTGGTTCTTCGCTGTTCTGAAACATGGCAGTACATAAGGCTAAGCTCAGGTATGATATAAGGTGATCGATTGTGAAAGACATATGTAGTCGAAATGGGATTTGTTCCTCTTATTTGTTGAGAGTTAGATGTCTAAGGCCTGTTACAAAGTTAAATCAATAGAGAATGATCACTCTATGTCTCTAGGATTTAACATGACATCTGCGACAAAAGGATAAATGATCGATTCACCTAAATCATTTCAAGTAGGGACTTGAAGGGGATGATGTTATTGAATGGCACTACGTCACACGTATTAGGGGTAGCAAACCGTTGTTAGGCGGTATTTGCTACTTGCGTCAATATTCTATGAATCTTGTGCAAGTGGGAGATTGTTGGAATTTCGGATGCCCAAGACATATATTAAATTGACGTGGCTAGTATGTGATGATCCAAGTCAGGTCATACCCAATAACAAGTTAGACAAACACTTATGATATGTATTTATATGATATGATCTTTAAATAAATATCAATACTTGAAGCATTTAGAAAATGGGTTTCTAAATAAATGCACTTGAGAAATATAAGTAAATTATATGGATAATTTATTTTGAGAAATATGTGGATGTGTTTATTTGGCAAAATAAACACTTATGTGTGTTATGTGTAATACATAATATGTTACATAAGGTATATAACATGTTATAATACATTTATATATATTGTATAAAAGGAAAATGCAAGTGGATTTTGAGTTGGTGAGACCCATGTGGTCTCACCTTGAGGCCGGCCACCCCCACCCAAAATGCACATGCATTTGCTTGTTTTATATAACCCACTAGCTACATTGGAAACACACATATAATACATGCACTTGCTATAGTGTTCTCTCAACTCTCAAGTGCAAAAACTCTCTCTTTTTCTCTCTTGATTTTCGGCACAAACAAGGAAAAAGGGAAGGGTTTTTTCAAGTCTAAATTCTAGCATATTTGGGTGTTTGTTGGAGGCTTGGGGTATGCAAGCTTGAGGTACTTCTATCTTGAAGACTTGGCTTATTTAAGAACATCATCTTCTTCATATCAACCTTCTTATAAGCTTGGAAGAAGGTAGTCTTCTAAACACCCTATGGTTGTTATTTTGATTGTATAACATTCATATACATGGATCCTTATTGTTTGGGGTTTTCTTTTATAAGTTAAAATTTGGTTTTAACTATATATAACATAATGAAAGGTTCATTTTTCCGCTGCGTTTTTCATGTTATAAGGATAATATGACTTTGATAAAACCCAAAAGACCCAACAACATGATCATAGTTGACGGTCCGTCATACTCCTTTAGCCGTAGGTATGGTAATTGTGAAAATTTGCAAACCGTGGGTATGTCTCGGGTAATGTTTTGCAATTAGGTATGAATTGTGTAATCTGGTGTATTCGTCAGGTACCATCCTTGTAATTTACCCAAATTTTAGTTATGTAATTGATTTCTATTGAATTTATCTAAGAAAATAAATAATGTGAGAGTTTTGAAGTTTAAATTGAGTATATATGATATTATCATATTTAGTTGGATAAATATGTTATTTTGTTGTTTAAGGAGGGAAAATATGATAACCACCTTTATATTTTCATTTCCATTTCTATTTTATTATCTTTATTAGATAATGTTATGTCCAGTGTTAACACACGAGACTCCTTAAGCATATCTTATACTCAAAATTTAGAACATATAACGATTAGTTGTAAACTAGCTATGAATAAATGAAAAAAATTGAACGGAAAAATTTGTATACATTTATGTCCGAAGGTCGTTCGATCACTTTTCAAGCAGGATTTTTGTGTTTCGTTTCATTTGGTATTTGAAATAAATATATTATAAACAAAAAAAATATAATTTCTCATTGAATACTTTCTTTTCTATCTCTTAGTTTCCATATTTGTTAAAATCAAAATATGTGTTAGTTTGACGTTCAATTTAACTATATTTTGAGTTCATTTTAAATTTTGGTTTAAACAATTCATATATAGTTTAAAAGTAAAATTGTTTTACTCGATGTCATCAACATATTACTTTTATTTTGGATTGAAATGAAAATGTGTTGTGTATCATATTTTCAAACGGTATGTTGGGTTTTTAAGTTAGACAATAAAGATAAGAATGTACTTATACATAAAAATTAAGGACTTCTATGTAAATAATAATTAAGAATATTAGATGATGAAATGTACTTATAATCGTGACATGTGCACATCCATCTGTTTTTGGAAAACTTGAAACGCAATTGTGTGACTCTGCAAAAGCTTTATCAGATCCTCCTATGCCACCAGATGGTAAGGCTGGGACTCCTCTTCCACCACCGCCACCACCTCCAAAAAAGACAACTGGACCACCTCCACCCCCTCCTCCTAATACTGGTACTGGACCTCTGTCACACCCCCAAAATACGGGTCAACAGGTGGGGCGTGACTTTCATAATATCACAACACAAGAGTATATTGAACGACTCAAAACGTAGTCGTTTTGAAAACTTGCATTTTATAAAACATAATTATTCAAAGATCCAAATACATTACATGAAATCGAAATAGTCTTGATTTGAAAAAGATTAAGAAACCAATCAATCAATCACCTTGAAAAAGATTAGAGAAAATTTCAATGGATTTGTTAGACACGTTGACGTCGTAAATACCATTACCACCTTGTAACCACAAGTAAACCAATCAATCAATCACCACGTACACAATCATCTTTATGCAACTTTGTTTAGATTCTCGCTTACATATGTTGGGTCGAAATAAGTTTCAAAGAAATGAGCAACTTTGTTCATTGCATAATGATACAAAAGGTTTTTAAGTTCCCTTTGATAAAATAAAATAATAATAATAATAAATAGGAAGATATATATATATATATATTTAGTGTTTTCAAGATTTAAACAATCTTAGTAAGAAACTTAAAGTTGGGTTTCATGTTAACTAACTAAAAGAGTGGATTTGACTTATAATCTTTTGTATAAGAAATTTTTTTTTTAATTTTTTTTTTATTATTTTCTTTTTTTTTTAATTTTAAAGTCATAATAAGTTTAGGCATCTCTTAATAGAGTTTAAAATCTCATGTAATCTTAAATAATAATAAAGAAATTCAAACTTTTAATTACTATTTGAACCAACTAAAAAGAATATATTTTGATAGTTCGATCAAATGACCAAAAAGGCGAATTTTTAGATAGTGTTTTTTCTTCCCTTTTTTTTTTTGAAAATACTCCAAAATAATATCCAATATAATTTGCCAAGCTTTTCAAAGTAAAGGTAAGAAAAAGGTCAAATCGCTAGGCACATCCCGCCCGGAATTAGGAAAACAAAAAGTAAAGCAAGATGCATAAAGATAATGTTTCATGATGGCGGTGGTGTATGACTTATGCCGGTGGAGGCCGCCTTTGACATAGCCTCGAATGTGTGACTCATTTTCTTCTCCCATTCTATAAATTTGTTACCCATCACCCGAGTCATATCCTTCCAAAGCGCCACCGACTCCATGGTGTTTGCCAAACCTTCCTCTAGTTGCATGATTCTCCTATCCTTGCTCACTAATTCCTCTTTGACCTTCTTGTTATCCGCCTTCAACTCTTCCATCTCATCCCTCACGACCCCGACGGTTTTCATCACCCTCTCCCAGCGCACCTTTCCAAGATTTGACACATCCGGACTAGGGAGGGCAACGGGACTGGAAGGACCTTCCCCAAGTGGGGTAGGTCGGTGGATGATAGGTTCTGTGGTGATGGCAACAGCCCTAGGTGTGATGATGGGGCAAAGTGGTGCAGATCGTGGCACCAAAAAGTCCTCGGGGAGTGGTCGCACCTCAATGGAGGTAGCATCCTCCATGCCTTCGTCTTCCGACTCTGATTCACTAATCCAACCACCATTGGGGACGCCAATGGTATTAGGGGCCCTAGGTATGACCTGGTTTACGGACCATTCATCTTCCGGGGTTGGTGGAAATGACGGATCAGGTGCTGAGCGTAATGTGTCCTCGAAATTTGTGATAGGATGCATGATTCCTGTACTTATACAAAGCATGGCATATATACATGTAATGCACGTAAATGAGTCAAGTATAGAGATACAAAAACATTCATATATAGGCAATATCATGTTAAGCACGTAAGTGTAAGCATGTCTTATTCGTCATCGTAGTTATAAGTAACACACGAGTTTTAGGCCAAAATATTCAGCTTAGTATTATTCCTGATTCTGAGCAGAACTGATGGGTCGCCTTTAAAGGAGCATAAATTGATCATGGCGTGGTGTTTATGTGCATTTCTGGTGTCTAAACTCAAGTTCAAAGAGTCCCCCTTCCATTGAAGGTGGCCTCGGGTCGTGGAAGTAAGAAGAGGTCAGTCAAAAGGGCTTTACAAGACAAGTGGTCAAAACTGAAAATCCTTGTCACAGAAATCAGTAAGTTTTCGATTTTTTATCTCACAAATCTGTGGGAGTTGAGACTTTATTTTTCACTGTGACATCTTCAATGTATTATTGATTTTTGGTAAAAATTTCGTAATTTTTAGAGGTCTCCTTCATAGCAAACTTTTATAAAACTTTTTATGTCGCAGTGCAGAAAATTTTCTGTAGCAGTCGGGTTTGCTGAATTTTTAAAAATAGCTATCCTTTTCAGGAAAATTTTGAAAAAATCATGAAATGACTAGACACCTTGAAGTTTCTGGAATAAATTTACCCATACCCAGATCCTTCATTTTGACCACAAATAAATTGCCCGAAGTCTGCACGAAACAGTGAAACGAATATGTGAAAATGCACATTTTCTTCAACTATGCAAAATGCAACTCGTTAGCACATAAATGAATATCATAACTCGATTCTAAGCATTTTAAGATAAAAATTTGTCATGGTAAGTGAATATAATAATTATTGCACTTAGGCAAGCAAGAAATGTCGCATATAACACATAAGGTCTTTCAGGAGGGTTATAGTCTAGGCTCCAATTTCAAAAAAACTTTTTATATATCTTCCTTTTTGAAAACCTAGTTCACTATAACCTTGTCTCTGATACCAATCTGTCACACCCCCAAAATACGGGTCAACAGGTGAGACGTGACTTTCATAATATCACAACACAAAAGTATATTGAACGACTCAAAACGTAGTCGTTTTGAAAACTTGCATTTTATAAAACATAATTATTCAAAGATCCAAATACATTACATGAAATCGAAATAGTCTTGATTTGAAAAAGATTAAGAAAACACATTTGAATTACGAGTCCATATCCTTTAGTAAAGATGGAGCACTAGAAGGTATTGTGGATAGGGTCTTTATTCAACAAGTACAAGTGAACAACAAGTAGCAATCCGAGCATGACAACATCTAATCACCTGCAACACATACTAAATTGTGTCAACATATACTTAGGTTTTAATAAAACGTTTAGCCATGAACCACAAGCCATAAGTTAACCATTGCTTTACCACAATGAATGTAGCCATTGTTAAATAACAATGTTAGGAGTGTAAGAAGTATACATCTATATAAGCTCATGATACGAAACTGACACGTTGTTATAGTTTGCCTCCCGGTACTTGTTCAAGGTACCAAATTTTTACAAATATGTGTCACCCGTTCGGCTCCCTGCCATGTTTATGCCGGGTGGGGTGTGTCAACCCAAATAGCGCTATTCAACATATCCACGTTTAAATCCATAATTAACGTATCATGTGTGAGGACTTGTTGTGAACATAGTAACTTATAATGGTCTTGTATACCGTTGTGCATGTACTTGTGTTCATAAAAGTAAGAGTATGTATTGCAGTCCAAAATATATAAGTAAGATGGGGCTAAGGAGATCTCACCTTTAGAAGGTATGGATGAAGAAAAGGATGAGTTGATTAAGTACGACCTATAAAAAATATAATTTATTTTAGTATAGAATGTTGGTGGTAGATTATTTTTAAAGGTTTTCATCACCCCAAAGCTTTATTGAAAGTATGGTTTAAAGTTTATTTAGTTGGTTGTTGAGTTTATCATTTATGATAACAAATAAATGTAGATCTTATAAAAGTGTCTTGTATTATTTCCAAATTAAACATATACTTATATATGCTTTATATTTATATGTACGTGTTGATGCCGACGAGACCATACATGACACCGGTTCCCATCAATTCAAGGATGTGGTGTTTCGGGTAGGTATAATCGTTTGCATGGACACACTAGTGCACCCAAGACCATACAATCAGTAGGTGTTTTCCCAAGTGCACTAGAGAAAACATATAAGTATAAACATATATATACACATGAATTTTTTGGATCATTACATACTTGTGCTCCTACTCACGCGTGTGCAGTACACTTGTAGTTAAAGCGCACAACTATGTATTAATATAAGCGTGTTATAATATAACATGAGTGATGGACATATTAACTATATACTAGTGTAAGAATTTAAGATGTGAAACTATACAATCTGTCGGAATTTCTTTCACATGCATAGATCCAAACAAAAGTATATATAATTAATAAATCTTCACTCATGTTAATGAGTCCAAGAGTATACTTTACATTTCTTATTTTTCTTATGTTATCCAATCATTAGACCCAACATTCTTTATCACATACAAACAAAAAATAAAGCATATACAAACAAAAGGATAAATCAACTTGGATCTTAACAAAGAATAAAAGAATAAACTTTTTGGTGATGAATCCCAATGAAAATAACTTATATTATACTAGCAATATAATAGTAACTAAATCCATCATTCTGTTGTCTTAAACAATGATTAAAGGTTTGAACCCAAAGGCCAAACATCAAGGATGCATAGACAAATCATTGAAGAGGATTTAGAAGATGAAATGAAAAGAAAATATATGGGTTTACACCCGCAACAATTTCGGCCAACCCTTCATGGAGAAGAAGGGTGGTCTTTTCGACTTCCATATACCTTGTTCTTGTACTAGATCGAATCTATGAGTTATTTGCTTGATGTAGATGATTAGGAAGTGATCTTTTATGGGTTTTGGGGGCTGTTTTCGGATCAAACAAGAAAGAGAAGAAGAAGATGAGTTTTTACTTGCTGAATCTTATTATTAAGTATTATTCTTCAAGCCTTTGTTGTTCTAAACCACCTAGATTATTATTTGAATGGATTAAGATGGATTTGATGGTGGTTTATGGTGGTTAAGGGGCGGCAGCCCTCAAGGGTGGTGGTGGTCGTGGGTTTTGAGAGGGAGAGAGGGGAGAAGTGTGTGTTTTAGAGTGTAAGAATTGTTTAGTATGTGTTTAGAGTTAAGATGTAATAGTTTAGTAAGTTTATATAGTTAGGGTTAGTATGGGGAGGGGGTGAGGCCGAAATTTAGGAGGTTTGGGAGGGCTTGAAGTGTAATTTAGTTTAATTATTTTTATTAGATTAGTTAGTAGTAGAATTATTTAATTAGTAGGTTAATTTAAGGTATAGTATTTTAACATAAGGTTTATTATTATTATAATATAAGATTATCAATATATTTATTAGACAAAATAATCATTTTCTTTTATCTAATTCTTCATTTGAAATCCATCTCATGCAAAGGTGGTCGAGTGAAAGCATATATACTAGTGAACGTTTGTTGAGTCTTAGATTCGCTGACCAGACTTGCTCGCTGACATGTTTCGTCAGCAAGTCTTCAGCGAGTCCAGTGACTCTCTTCAACGGGTTGCATGATGCCCAAATGTTTGTCATGGCGGGAAGTATTTAAACCATATGAAGACAAGAGTCACATGGTGGTTCTTCCAACTGTAACATACCTTACATGGCAAAGGTACATGTTGGGACCAAAACTTGGGTCTTCTCTCTCATACCCATTTTGTAAAGAAGACAAGGGCTCTTGCATGGAAGTACAAGGAGCCAATGGGACGTCGACAACCACCATCTATCACCATCAAAGGAAGGTTGTGTTGCCCTAATTCTTCCTCTATATAAAGCAACACAGCCGCATTATATCAAGCGTGTTAGTCACCTTGAAAGTGTGTGTCACTTGTAATTGTTCAAGTTTATAGTGTGTCTAGACTTGGCAATTACTTTGTTCATTTATATTCTTGTAAGTCAAGTTTGTAATATCGACCATGTATTCATCGTTTAATCAATGATACATATGATTATACTTGCTTTGATTTATTACAATTGAAGTTGTCATTGTTCTTGTTATTTATCTTCTTATTTACTTTCTTGTCTAATCTAAATATAACATAAGTTGTGCATTCATGGACCATCAAGTGGTATCAGAGCCACCGTTCCTAAATCATTGGAACAAGATCTGTTTGACTCCTTGTGTTTACATTGAAACTCTGTTCTTTTTTCTTGAAAAACTTTCTTTTCTTTTAAACAAGAAAATGTCCTCTGTTCCCAGCCTTGTGAACACACGTGACTTTGGTTATGTTTCGACACCTCCTAAATTCGAGCCCAAGGATTTTGGGTCTTGGAAGGAGAGAATGCTTCTTCACATCTCTGGTGTGGAACCCTATTTAATGACAATATTAACTAAGGGTCCATACGTGCCGATGTACGTCCAAAGGACTCCAGGAGCCACACCTGAAGCTCCTGAGGGTTCAATGGACGGATGATGAAAGGAAGCTGGTAAATCTTGATGCTAGGCTTAAAAACATGATTATTGTCACTCTTCCTACTGAAATCATGAAGCTAGTCATCAAGTATCCCTCTTCAAAAGAAGTATGGGATAGACTGGTCAGTACCTATGAAGGATCTGCTGACCTCATTAAAATCAAGAAAATTGATTTGAAACGTGCTTATGAAAACTTCTTCTCTCTTCCTGATGAAAGTCTTGAGAGCACCTATAATCACTTTAAAGGGTTGCTCAATGATATGAATAATGTTGGCATTACTCATGATAATTTTGAAGTATGCCACAAATTCACCGACTCTCTTCCTCTTAAGTGGCAAAACTTAAGACAAACTCTTTGTACAATGAAGAAAATTCAAGATTTTGATCTTGAAGAACTCTTTGGTACTCTTCAATTTGAAGAGAGAGCATTGGCTCAAAACATTCGAGCCTCTGCTGATGCCAAAAGACATGCAGGCTCTTCTTCTTCTTCTGTCAGCATGTCCTCCCATCCTATTTTTGACCCTCTAGCTCTTGTTTCTACTGAGTCCATCGATCTTTATGATGGCACCAGTATTTCAAATCTTCCAGCACTAATTCAAACTCTCATTGATGAGCTGGATGACGAAGAGAAACAAGAGATGTTTAATGATTTTATGGGCTTTGCCCTAGTTGCTGGTAGAAAATACTCCAGAAGGTGGAACAACCGTAAAACGGTTGCTCCCCTCAAACCTCCTGTTGATAAATCACAGGAAGAATGCTGGAGGTGTGGCAGAAAAGGCCACTACCAGAAGGAGTGCAGGGTTTCTATTCCCACTCTAGCAGCTCCTAAACCTAATCCTTCTAAATCTGCTGATGAATACAGGAACAAATACTATCAGCTGAAGGCAAAGGTGGCTGAAACAGAGGAGGCCAAAGGACTAGTTGCTGAAGAACATGATTGGGCTGACTCAGATGAGTCAGATGATGACGATTATGTTGATGCCATGTGCCTTATGGCACTTGCTGACGGTGATGCTCTGACAAAGGATCAAGTCTCCTCTAGTCAGTGGGTAAACATCACTGTTAAAAAGGGCTCACTGGGAAAAGGAGTGTGGTATTTGGACAGCGGTTGTTCAAAACACATGACTGGCTCTAAGTCTCTGCTGGATAACTATACAGAGGCACCTGGTCCTACTGTGGTGTTTGGTGATAACTCCACTGGACAAACTGAAGGGTATGGTCTTCTTTAATGGCCTCATAAAATTCTCGTTGCTTATGTAAATGGATTAAAACATAATCTCATCAGCATAAGTCAACTGTGTGATGCTGACTACAAGGTGATCCTTGATAAACATCAAGGCACTGTAGTAAATATCAACAAGGAAGTCGTCTTGGTTGCACCAAGAAAATGAGATGTATATCTTGTAGACTTCACTCCTATCAAGACTAATAGTGAGACTTGTTTCTTTGCTAAGTCAGCATCCGAGTTAAATTGGTTATGGCACAAGCGTATGTCGCATGTGAACTTTAAAACCATAAAGTCACTGGCCAAAAAGAACCTTGTTCGTGGTCTTCCTCCTCTTTCCTTTGAAAAGGATAGACTCTGTGGTGCTTGTGAAAAAGGCAAATGCCATAGAGCTACCTTTAAAACAAAACAAGCCAATTCTGTTAAGTGTTGTTTTCATCTTCTTCACATGGACCTTTTTGGTCCAGTAAATGTCCAAA
Organism: Erigeron canadensis; assembly: GCF_010389155.1. NCBI lineage: Eukaryota > Viridiplantae > Streptophyta > Magnoliopsida > Asterales > Asteraceae > Erigeron > Erigeron canadensis. Next base: position 33,736,055 of record NC_057766.1, read on the forward strand.
GTCTAAAGGGTAGTAAATACACTTTAGTAATTGTGGATGAGTATTGCCGATATACTTGGACAATCTTTCTTAATTCTAAGAGTGATGCTGCTCATGAAATTATCAAATTCATTAAGAAAATGGAAAATCTCAACAGCATAAGGGTTAAAGAACTCAGAAGTGATCATGGCACTGAGTTTAGAAACCACACTCTTGAATCTTTTTGTGCTGATTAAGGGATCTCACAAAACTTTTCTTCTACCAGAACTCCTGAGCAAAATGGTGTTGCTGAAAGGAGAAATAGAACTCTCATTGAGGCAGCACGTACAATGCTCAGTGAGTCCTCTCTTCCCAGTCGGTTTTGGGCAGAAGCAGTCAACACTACTTGCCACACTCAAAACCGCTGTCTCATTGTCAAAAGACATGACAAGACAGCATATGAAGTGTTGAGAGGAAAGAAACCTCAAATCAAATACTTCCATGTATTTGGTTGTCTTGTCTTTATTCTAAATAACAAGGATCATCTTGGCAAATTCGATCCTAAAGCTGATGACGGTTACTTTGTTGGATATTCTGCCATCAGCAAAGCTTTTAGAGTATTTAATACTCGTCTTCAAAAGGTGGATGAATCCATTCATGTCACTTTTGATGAAAGCTCTTATACTCTTAAAAATATCCAGTCTTCATCTACTGAAGAGATCTTCAATGAGTTCACTAGTCCTCCTATGGAGGATGCTGACTCATTTGTTGATGCTTTTTGCTCACTGCCTCCTGTTAATCAGCAACTCACTTAGGACAGTTCAGCAAAACCTGAACTAGAGCAAGTTGCTGCTCATATCTATACGATTGAGCAAGTTGAGCCTATTTTAAGATCAATCCATGCTGCATCAGCCAAACCTAGATCACTGGCTAGTGATGTGCAAGTTGATGACTCTGCTGATGAAGAGTTTCATGATGCTTCAGCTAATGCTGAAGACATGGAGTCTGCTGATGACCTCATCATTGATGATAACTCAAATTAGTTAAATGGCTCCACTGATCAAACTCAAGTTGAACCTTCAATAACCATTGATCTCTCCTCTTATACTTCTTCTGCTGATCTCATACCAATGTCTTCCGTTGCCACTCTTTTGGGTTCATCAAGTGTCCCAGCACTTAAATGGACTTCAAGTCATCCTGCTCACCAAGTAATTGGTGATCCTCAGCAGGGCATTGTGACACGATCAGCGACTAGAAATACATCATGGGTTGACCCATGGTTGATCACTCCTAAGAATATTGGAGAGGCTATGGTTGACCCATCATGGGTTGCTGCCATGCAAAAAGAACTAACAAAATTCCAAAGACAGCATGTCTGGTTCTTAGTTCCTCTTCCTCCTGGCAAAGAACCCATTGGAACAAAATGGGTTTATAGAAATAAAATGGACGAAGATGGTGTTGTTATACGTAACAAGGCTAGGTTAGTTGCTCAAGGTTACCTTCAAGAAGAAGGTGTCGACTATGACGAAACCTTTGCTCCAGTGGCCAGACTTGAAGCAATACGCTTATTCTTGGCACATGCTCCTTATAGAAACTTCACTGTATATCAAATGGATGTCAAGAGTGCTTTCTTGAATGGAAAACTCGAAGAAGAAGTTTATGTGGAGCAGCCACCTGGTTTTGAAGATCTAACCAAGCCAAACCATGTTTATCGTCTTTATAAGGCATTATATGGTCTTAAACAAACTCCCAGAGCTTGGTACGACACTCTTTCTAAATTTCTTCTTTCTCATGAGTTTCAGCGAGGATCTATAGATAGCACCCTCTTTATTTATAGAAAGGGTGCTCATGTCCTATATGTACAAATATATGTCGATGACATCATATTTGGATCCTCCAGCAAGAAACTTTGTAATAAGTTTAGCTCACTTATGTCTTCTCACTTTGAAATGAGTATGATGGGTGAGCTGACCTTCTTCCTTGGTCTACAAATTCGCCAACTTCCTGATGGCATTTTTATAAACCAAGAAAAATACATACGAGACATGCTGGCTAAATTTGATATGTCTAATATCACTACTAAGCCTACTCCTATGTCTCCTCTAAATAATCTCCATGCTGACCTTGATGGTAAGCATGTGAACCCCACTATCTATCGTGGGATGATTGGCTCGCTGATGTATCTCACAGCGAGTCGCCCAGACATTATGTTTGCTACTTGCCTTTGTGCAAGATATCAAGCATCTCCTAGGGAGTTTCACCTTCTCGCTATCAAGCGTATCTTCAAATATCTTAAAGGGACTTTCTCATTGGGTCTTTGGTATCCCAAAGATTCAAATTATGACCTAGTTGCATACTCTGACTCTGACTATGCTGGATGCATGTTAGATAGAAAAAGTACCAGTGGTGGATGTCAACTGTTGGGGGGAAGGCTGACTAGTTGATCTAGTAAGAAACAGCATACAGTTTCCATCTCCACTGCTGAAGCAGAGGATGTGTCAGTAGCAAGTTGTTGTACACAAGTCCTCTGGATGAAAAACCAACTTGCTGACTATGACTTAGATTTTTCTAAAATCCCAATTACGTGTGATAACACTAGTGCTATTGCCATCACACATAATCCTGTTCAGCATTCCAAAACTAAGCATATTGACATTAGGTATCACTTCATTCGTGATCATGTCATGAAGGGGGATGTTGAAATCTACTTCATTCCCACTGATGATCAACTTGCTGACATCTTCACTAAACCTTTAGATGAAAAGAGATTAAAGGATCTTGTCAGCAGGTTGGGAATGCTAAATGGTGATTCTGCTACTTAACTTACATATCTTTTGTAAGTTAAAATCTCTTGGCTTATATCAAGATCCTTCAGCAAGTTCAAGTGTGTCTTACTTGCTACATAACAAGGCAAATGAAGAGCCACAAGTCTTCATCTAGTCCAGCAGCAAACGGCTGCTGGTAAAGACATCTAAAATCTGTTGATCCCTGATGCTTTGGGAAAAGCTTAACAAAAGTAACAGGGTGTTGAAAGTCCCTATCTACTCCAGTAGCAAACGGATGCTGGTAAATCCGTTGATGGCTGACAATTTGCCAAAAATTGTTTAATGCTCGTCAGCAACCACTCTTTCCTTCTTTGTGTTGCTGATTAAAAACTTGGTAACCATTCTTTTTAATAAAATAGTGACTCTTCAGTGTATACCTCAATTTATCTGAGTGTATTCCACTACGTATTTTGTTAATATTTTATTATATATATCTCAAACGGTTACCTCGATTTTCTCCCAAATGGGCAACTTGTACACTGTACGCGCTGTATGAACTCGAGTACAGTTGAAATCGTGGATCATATAGTCACATCCTACAACCCACATACGTACATATATACAGTGTCATATAATTTAATATAACTTTTTTTATGCCACGCATGAAAGAGAGTACATGTGATGACTCACTTTTTACAGTTATGGGACCCATATCCATGCCATATATATGCAAATCTCTTCCACTTCTCCTCTTACGTTCATTTATTTTTCTCAAAACTTCCAAATCTCTCAAATCTTCTTTATTCTTTCAAAATATTCATCTCAAATTCTCACTCATATCATGTTCTAATCTTTTCTCATCTAAAATGGCTTCATCATCTGAAAATGTTCCAGCACAACTCTCTGAAAATCTCTCCTATCTTTCATCCAAGGTATATGATAATGAAGGCATTAATCCTTCTAATCAAGTATCTTTTCAAGCTTCTAAACTGGTCATCAAGGCCAACAACTATCTGGGATCTGAAGAGATCCCATCTAAAATCAAAGGATATTTCTCCATGCTTGATTTCATAATGGGATGCCCAGTTAGAAGGGCGATTTATAGCGATCCCAAGGAAATAGTTGTCCACCTCCTAAGGGAGTTCTAGTGGACATGTGATTACAAGGTTGCAAGTAGCACCATTACTGGTACCATCATGAAAGGGACGCGTACGATATCTATCTCAGTAGATCTACTGAGACAAGTTCTTTGTCTTCCCAATCAGACTGAAGAACGACCATTTGTTGGACTTGTAGAAACAAATGTTTGGAAGGAATGGCTGCTGTCCATTGGGTACGGATCTAATACTGTTCCACCCACACCTGTACACAGCAACCCTCAAAAGAAGTTCTTGCCTGGGGTTTGGAGGTTGCTGTTCACGCATGTTATTCAATGTCTTGGCGGAAACAGTGGCTCATTTGATCAAGCCACTGCTGCTCAAATGCAGATTATCTATGCACTGGCAAATGGTCGAAACATAGACTTTGCCAGTGTCATCTTTGAAGACCTGAAGGGAAAGGTCACAATAAGGAACAGGTCGAGCTCTGTGCCATTTTCTAGATTTCTCTCTTTAATCTTCAAGCATGAGCTAAAGGGAGAATATCTTCCTGAAGGTGCTCACTATCTCCTCTCTCCAAGGGTTGCGAGCTCTGTATAAAAAACTCCTGCTTGCGACCCTGAGCAATTTGACTCCAAGTATGTTGTGCTCACTCCAGCAATGAGGCAGGTACTTTACTCTGTATACCCTGAAATTTACAAACCTAACCCTGCTGAAGCTGGTATGCTGATAATCCCCCCAGCAACCTCCAAAGCTCCCAAGAAAGCCAAGAAAACACTTGTATCAACTTCTTTCACTTCACCTCCTGCTGCTGTCCCAAAACAGCAGCAGCGAGTACCAAAAGGCCAAACTTCTAAGGTTAGGAAGTCCTCACTGCCCAAGAACAATAGAGAACCAGCCAGCCCATCAGCAGTCTCAAAAAAGGCTGCTGACGAGAAAAAAGGTAACCGCAAGCAGCCACCTCAATCTTATGTAGGAGAGGTTGGTGAAGATCAAGGGCCACCCCAGCCCACTAGAGTTGAGTCAACCGAACTATTAATTCCCTCTTCTTCTCAACCCTCTGAGTCGTTGTCAGCAGCCATATCACAGGTGATGCTAGAGACAACAAAATCTACGGCCGATGATGCTTTGGTGACACAACACACTGAAGCTGAGGCACCCGGTTCCCCTACCCCTTTAAATTTTTCTGTTGATGAAAGGATGGGTGTTGAGTTTGAGAATGCTGAGGATGTTGTTTGTGGTGAAGGAAATTTGGTTGAAGGTGCTGAGGTTATTGCACAAGAAAATTTAATTGAAAATATTGATGTTGATGAGGAAAGTGATCTGGAGTTGGGAGATTTCATGGTTGATGAACTCCAGCTGGATTCCTCCAACCAGGCTAATGAACTTGAAGCGAGTGACATGGAGGTTGATGCTGGAGAAGAGGTTGCTGCTGATGTAAATGCAGCACCCATCAATGAAAGTGTTGAAGAAGCTGCTGCTGATGATAATGCAACAGCAAATGTTGAAGAAACTGAGGTGCTGACTCTTTCTGTCAGACCTCAGACTCCACCCATGCAACCAATGAACATCATGCTCTCCCTTGGCATGCCCTCTTCCTTCCAAAGTGTTCCTGGCTGCTCATCTGCTGCCAAGCCTATCTACTCTCAAACTGCCAAAGAGTTGGGTATCTCTTACTCCACTAACTCTTCTGATAGGCTGGCCAGGGTGGAACACCAACTAAATGATCTCACCAAGGCTGCCACACACGTTGTTCAACTCAAAAGTCATGAAGATGACAGTTTGGTGAAGATCTTGGAGAGCTGGTACAGCAAGCAAAATGAGAACACTACCAGCATCGAGACACTTAAAGAAAAATCTGTTTCTATGGCTGCTGATCAAGAGAAGCTGCGCACTTATACTAACTTCATCAAAAGAGATCAGCAGGCCATTCGAGGTTTCTCGCAATCGTTGTGCAAGATTGGGACGGCTGTACGATTTTCAGCAAAGAAGGCATCCAGCAGTAGAGCTGCTGCTGAAGCAAAAAGGGTTGCTGACCTGGTTTCTCCTCTCATCTCCCAGGTTGAATGCAACACCAAGGCCATAAATGCCTTGGAAACTCAAGTGGCCAGTCTTCCTCCTCATGTCTCATTCACTGAGGAAGATCGTAAGCGCCAAGAGAACTTAGTAAAAGAAGTTGGGGAAATAAAGACTATGTTGTCCCAACTTCTTCAGCAGCAGGCAGCCCCAACAGCAACGGTGGAGGTAGTTATTAATGATACTACCTCCAAGGGGGAGAAAGTTGATGCTGCTGTAATGGCACTTGTCAGTGAAGCTGTTAACAAAGCGGTGAACGATATATATGAAGCTTCTGCTGACAAGGTTGCAAGTGAAGAAAACACTGCTGCAGCCACTGAAAAACAAGATGAACTGGCAATAGTGGCTGTCAGTAAGGATAAAGTAAACACTCCCCCTGCTGGTGTTGAGGGGGAGACAAAAATTGATGCTGAAGTTCCCCCTGCTGGTGCTGAGGGGGAGACTGTAGAAGTTAATGCTGAAGGGGAGCAGCAGATTGTTGCCAAATCTCCCCAACCTAAAACTTCTGAAGCTGAGCAGTTGGAACCAGAAACCATGAAGGCTGTATTGGAAGCTGGGTTCGCTCAGGAAATGGCTGAAGACAGATCAATGTTGCCAATCTTTCACAGACGATATCTGGCAAATGCTAAAATCACTCCAATGACTGATAGTCAAAGGAAACAGCTCACGGGGTCTGGATTCTTTAAGAAACCTCAAGCTACTGCCACCTTGTTCTCTATTGAATCACTGACCATCCAATCCCCAGCAGGTCATCAACATCAAATGATTGACATTTTGGCCTTGATTGCTGAGGGCAAAACTCAAGAAGAAGCCATCAAGGAGCTAGACAGAATCAAAGAGAACCAAGAAAATGAAAAGAAAAACTTGGAATTCATAAGACAGCTGGCACTCCTTGAAAAAGATCAATTGGATGTTGAGCAGAAGATGATTCTACAAATTGGTGGTGCTGAAGCTCTCTACAGACATATACAAGATGAAGTAGAGAAGCAGCTGAGTGAAAAGAGATCCAAGTTTGATATTGAAAAGGCTAAATGGTTGAAATACATGAATGACAGGAGGAGGCCTCAAAGAATAGTGGTTGCTGAAGCCTTTCGTGCTGACATGGGCCTAAAGACAAATTTGAAGATTTTAAGAGAAGGTGCTGACAAGCCAGTCAGATATGAAGGTCTCAAGGCAACTACTATGAGTGCATCCGAATGGGCTGAAGTGTATATGCTGATTAAAGACAAAAAGGCTCCCAGCTACGATCAATTGAAGAACATGTTGAGGGAGTACTTTAAGAAGGCAAGAGGTTTTCAAACAAAGTTCAAGTGTGATCTGACTATGCTGAGGCTAGTGTTTGGAGCTCCAGCAGCTATCTCAACGTCTGCTGGCAAGATAGTACAAAGAAAAAGGAAAGAAATGCATCAATCCTTACCAGCAGCTCTTCCTCCTCTAGCCGGTGATGCTACCTTAAATCTTCGCTTGCCTTCCAGAAGTGTCTTTGAATAAGGAAGGACATTGGAGTCCCCTGTTGGCATATTCTTCCAAAACTTCCAGAACGATCAACTCTTTTTCAGATTGGTAGAAATTAGAAAAAGCTTCCACTTGGTTTCTCATCAGCATTAGAAAGAGATTCTCCAAGTTAGCAAGTGCCACATGGTTCATCAGCAAGATTGATGAAGAGTTGTTGAAGCCTCATAGAAGAGATGATCCAGTGTTGAGGATTGCCAAGCAGAAGGACGCTTGGGAGATTGAAGCTGCTAATCTTTAGATGTCTTAATTTGTAAAAGCTTTATGCTTCAGCTTGTAACATTCTTTAATGATATAAAAGACATCTTTCCTTCATACTACATTCTTTTACTTACTCAGCAAGTCTCTCTAGCGAATAGGGGGAGATTGTTGAGTCTTGGATTCACTGACCAGACTTGCTAGCTGACATGTTTCGTTAGCAAGTCCAGTGACTCTCTTCAGCGGGTTGCATGCTGCCCAAATGTTTGTCATGGCGGGAAGTATTCAAACCATATGAAGACAAGAGTCACATGGTGGTTCTTCCAACTGTAACATACCTTACATGGCAAAGGTACATGTTGGGACCAAAACATGGGTCTTCTCTCTCATACCCATTTTGGTAAAGAAGACAAGGGCTCTTGCATGGAAGTACAAGGAGCCAATGGGACGTCGACAACCACCATCTATCACCATCAAAGGAAGGTTGTGTTGCCCTAATTCTTCCTCTATATAAAGCAGCACAGCCGCATTGTATCAAGTGGGTTAGTCACCTTGAAAGTGTGTGTCACTTGTAATTGTTCAAGTTTATAGTGTGTCTAGACTTAGCAATTACTTTGTTCATTTGTATTCTTGTAAGTCAAGTTTGTAATATCGACCATGTATTCATCGTTTAATCAATGATACATATGATTATACTTGCTTTGATTTATTACAATTGAAGTTGTCATTGTTCTTGTTATTTATTTTCTTATTTACTTTCTTGTCTAATCTAAATATAACATAAGTTGTGCATTCGTGGACCATCAACGTTTTACCGATAAGTTACTTATACGCAAAAATCAACTAACACATAGTTTCACGTATGAGGCTAGATATATTTATATATATGAGTATATACATATTTATTATTAATCATTATATAGTATGGTCAAAGAAAGTGGTTCCTCCCGAGTCAAACGGACCCCGAATTTGCCGGATGTCACAACCTCCGCCGACTCCGGCAGCGTCAAAACCACCAGCACCGCCGGTACCTCCGCCACCAAAAAAGGCAGCACCACCACCCCGTCCTCCAGCTTCGTCAGTTGGAAATGTGAAAGGAGGTGGTGGTGCACCACCTCCACCCTCATCTCTTTCGTCCGAAACTGGTATATCTGCCCCATCTCCACCACCTCTTATAAATAAAAATCGTGCTCTATCAAGAACAACTGCTATGAAATCTCAACCGAAAAAAAGAGTAAAGGCTCTACATTGGTCAAAGCTTAATAAACCATCAAAAGAAAGCATGTGGGCTGATAATGGTCCTTGAGAGTGGTTCTCTTTTCCTTTTTCTCTTTACATTTGATACTCGGTTTTGGTGTTCTTTCATGTTCTCATTTTTATTATGGTTGATGTGCATTAGTCCAGCAGAGATTGATATGTTAGAACTTGAAACTCTCTTCTCGGCAGCAAGCACAAATTCTGACAAGGTTGCAGCAGTAACATCTAAAGCTGCTAAACCCGAAAAAGTAAAACTGGTAATAAATTTCCTTCTTAATCCAAAGAATGAATATATTTTATACCAATGTTCCATGGAGATGTTGATATTATATCTATAAAAGTTTTTTTTTTCTTTCCGGAGATAAAAATTAATGAATTAACATCTTTGCATTCATTAGTGATTGATGTTTCACGCAAATAGAATTCAAGCGGGCATATAACTGTGAGATCATGCTTTCTAAGGTGAAGACACCATTGAGAGAGTTGATGGTAAGCTCCAACTATGTTGTATCATATAAAGGTGAAGGGATTTGTATTATACTTTTATGTTCTTGTCCAATTTACCATGCTCTTTTTAAGACATACCAAGCACAAATCATTTTATCCCATATTTACAATCTTATATTTCTCTTTAGAATATAATTTATTAAAGAGATGAAAAAAATATGGATAGGTTGGGTAGTATTTTTCACAAAGATAAAATATTATGTCATATTCTCCAATGATTAACTATCAAAATAAAATAAAAAAAGTACAAACAAAATACACACATCATAAATGGACGTAAAAAGACCGTTGATATGTGTATCTTCTGATTTTAATTATATGCTTCCTATTGTTGTGAAACACAATAGAAGTATGTCCTTGCTTTGGATGATACAGGAATAGATCTAGAGATGGTGGAAAACTTTATTAAATTTTGTCCTACCAAGGAGGAAATGGAAAAATTAAGGTGCAATGTTAGTTGATCTATTTAATCTACTTAACTAATATAGATTGAGGTTACATGTGGTCAAGATCGAGGCCGTGTCTATCTTTAACATTCTATATTTTATGGTTTATCAAGTTGAATTATCCATCTACGACTTTTATCCAAAGCATAACTAGTGTTGTTAATTCTTAGGGATATACGGGAGAGAAGAACAATTTGGGCCCATGTGAACAGGCATGTAATTTCCATTCCACATAATATCATAGAAGTTGGTCAATCTCAAACATATTGATCTTTTTTTGTTTCAAATTATTTGTAACAGTTCTTCTTGGAGTTGATGAAGATTCCACGTCCAGAAGCTAAACTCAAAGCTTTCTCTTATAAGATACATTTTAGTTCACAGTTCGGACAAAAGATAATCAAGACACATATTCTCGTGCTTATTATATTTACTAGATTCTGATTTAATGTTCTTACTGCAATTTAGGTCTCAGAGCTTAGTAAGAGCCTCAATATTTTGTCAGTGGAGCAGGCAAGTTAGTTATCTTTTACTTTAATCTTGTATGATAATTAGTGGCACTTTAATTGATTGTAGGTATATAGTTTCATGTATGTTGATGTTGCTTATATTAGATCAGGAGTTATGTGAAGTTGAGAAGAGTCATGCAGACAATTCTTTCTCTTGGAAATGCATTGAACCAGGGAGAACTAATAGAGGCGAGTTATAAATTGATTTTTATGTGTGTCTAACTCATCACCATTTATAATATGTGAAGATATGTAAAGAAAAAATGTTACTATTTCATTTACGTGGTTTTGGCTGTAGGTGCTGCTGTTGGGTTCAAACTGGATAGCCTTCTCAAGCTTAACGAATTACGCGCCAGGAACAACAAAATGACTCTGATGCATTATCTTTGTAAGGTACCACTTCTTGTTTGTATTGAGCAAGTATTGTATAAAAATGATGCATTATCTTTATAAAGTACGACTTTTTGTATGTAGACATGTATATGAAACTCTAAGGGTATTATACAATCTTTACCATCAAGTCGGTGTGTATATCTTAAGCTATAAGCTTGTGTATTTTAACGGAGTGACCTCTAAAAGACCTTGTAAATACATCTGCATTCTAAAGTCTTCCACAATTATACTATCTAGAAGTTGTTCTCTAACGAAGTGACATTCAATATATGCTTTCTTTGTCCTTTTATGGCAGACTAGATTAGAGGCAATGTGTAGGGCACTTTAGTTGTATACATGAGCTACATTCGGGGTATCTAATTTCAAAACGTAAGTTCTTCTATGAGTTCTGTGACCATATAAGCTCACATCGGTTTGGTTATCTGTGATTGATCTCACCGTCACGTTTGCTTCTTTTTTTTACGTAGAAACTTCGAACCAAATAGTTCATAGAATTATTAGGTCGACCTTTGACTAAAGGGACATCTATCGTAATCAGTATCTGATAGCCATCTAGGATGAGCTACAACTTCACCAACTCTTAAAGGAACGAAAATGGAATCTAGAGTTGCAAAATAGATTGAATCACATGTTGGCATATGATCATATTATTATAAATTGCATGTCCGGGAATAATTTAAGCCTACGGGGTCACACGAAATGACACGGTAACTCGATAATAACAATTGATATATTAAAGTAATATATTAATTAGTTTGATCACGAAATAATTAATTAAACATAATTAAAGGATTAATTATATTTAATTAATTAAAAAGGAGGATTAAAATGTGAAAATTGGAAAGTGGGCTTGGACCTAGGTCCATGACATGGGACACTTTTCATCAAGGCTTTCCATAGCCTTGATGTTGCTTAGTTTCCAAGTTATTGATAACCTAAAATTACCCTATAAATACAAGGGCTAATTCCCTAGGTTTTTCATTCATTCATTCACATAATTAAAATTCTCTCTTTTCTCTTTTGTATCATTCGACCGAACCTTTAAGGGAATTCGGTTTTGTTACATCCAACAATTCTCATAAATCCCTTATACAAATTAATGCTTAATGCTTAGCATTAATTGTGGTTCAACATTGTTTACGGCAACAATAGGTTTTGGTTTAAAGGGATTTCGAATTAAGGGAGATAAACAAAGGGTTGTTTGGTTCGTGATCGGGGTACTAGCATACGGTATAGGGGTGTCTAGTGTGCGATCGTAGAGGGGTTTTGCTTTAAATCCTAAACTAATAATAATCTTATTATTAATAATATTATTGGAAGCTTTGCGCAAAGGTACACGTTTCGATTCTTTCTTTGTTAATTAATTTGATTGCATATACGTTTCTTTTCCGCTGCGTACTCGTGAATTGTTATATGTTTATATGCTCATATTCTAACAGTGGTATCACGAGCCACATATGTGATCTATTAATTACAAAGATCAAAACTTGAAGGGGGGTTAAGGGTTGGTTGAATTTTAATTAATTAATTAAAGTGGTTTTCTTATTTTAATTAATTATTAATTTCGTTTTAATTAAATAAAAATTAGGGTTTTGTTTAATTAAAGTTTAACCTTGTTCAATGGAGATTGAAACCCTCAAACAAGTTTTGAATTGTGAATTGATATAAATTATGTGATGAATTGCATGATTATGTGTATCGTTTTATTTATTGTTAAATAAATTGTAAAATCACATGAAATTCATGCAAAGTTTATTGTGATTTTACTGGATATATAAAGAGTTATATTATGCAAAGAATGTTGATCCAATAATTAGGGTTAATTATTAGATAATTATGTGACAATGTGATTTTTGCGTGTAAATTTTCTGATGTGCGACAGTTTACTAGAAAAATCATATAAAATAATCTGTAATGAGTTAGGAGTCGTGTTTTGGACTGTAGAAGCCCAACACATAGGGCTACAGCTTTGTAGTTTTGGTCGAAAGCTGAATCGGACCAGAAACAGGTGTAAACTGGTCATCAAGATGCTGGAAATTTCCAGACAGCAAGTTTTTGTGTTTTATGTGCAACTTGTTTTTGTTTAAAGGCTTACGCAATCAAGGTAACTTGATGCATGTGGTCCTTTTCTTCGGAAGGGGGAGCCGGAATTGAACTTTTGCATGAACCATAGTGACCATGTTTAGGTGGCCCACCTTAACTTGTTATTTGATTAAATAGTTCGGTAATTAGTAAGTTTATTAATTTTGTATTTTATTTATAAGTTGTATAAAGGTGATGCAAAATTGGTTTTGAAAATAAACTTGACTAAGAACTATCGAAATAGAGATTTCATTAATAAAATTGGAGTTTTGCAACCTTGAGATACACCGGCTCACCCATTTGAACAAACTCTAAGAGAGGTATAAGTCGGAGTGCGCTAGCCTTCTAAAAGGGCGGGTTTTTAAATCGCGTTTATCGCATACCTTTGCCCTTGCGCTTCTTTGTGCGTTCAAATGGAGCTACCGAGCTCTCTTGTGTTATAAGACTATACAAAAGATTTTATTAAATATTATGTTTTGAAGATTATGCATGAATCTTCAAAACATAAACTTTTGATTCACATCAAATGCATTACCCATTTAAAGTTAAGTCAATGCCACCCACTTTGCTAAGAACACTTGCCAGTGCTTTTTGCTCTACGTGAGACGTAGGTGAATTGTATCTCTTCAAGGTGGATTACCACTCGTCGTGAGACGGCGGTGGACTATCTACATGTTCTTAATTGGGCGACTTAAAACGAGTTAAGAGGTGAGACCTTAACCCGTGGCATAAGATGGGACAAAACATGTTTACAAAACGCTTAATACCCCTTTACAGTGTTATTGTAAGTCCCATAAACCTAGGAGTTGCATGAATGCAATTATCGATTTTCGATTACCTTTTGAATGCCGTCATTTCTAGCAGATCAACTGATGAAATGATTGTATGTCAAGTTGGATCCTAGCCTTAGTGAAAGTAATTTGTTAGATGAATTTAACAAGGGTAAAATTACATTTCTTAAGGATAATTATCGGAATACTGATAATTGAACTTTTTGTCTGTTTTGTAGATGGCAACAATCAATACCACTCAAAACATACATCAATCGGCGTTCAGGCTGATGTTGGAAAGGGAAAAGCTTTCTGGACCAAATTTCAATGATTGGTATCGTCAGCTCCGGATTGTTTTGAGAGCTGAGAGGAAATACCAAGTCCTTGATGAGCCAAGACCCGTTGCTCCTGCTGCCAATGCTTCTACTGAAGCATTAGCGGAATATGCGGCTGCATATGATAGACATAATGAGGTCGCTTGTCTGATGTTGGGAAGCATGAATGCTGACCTACAAAGGCAATTTGAGCATTCATTTCCATGTGATATGCTCACTGAACTCAAGTCTATGTTCGAGAAGCAAGCTGGCGTGGAGTTATACGATCTTATCGATGTACTCCATGACTTGCGACATGAACAAGGAACACCGGTGAGCGCTCATATCCTTAAGATGAAAGGATACTTTGAGCAGTTGGAAAGGTTGAAATTTCCTTATGCAAAGCAAGTACAAATTGGTTTGATTCTCAAGTCCTTATCTAAGGATTTTGAAGAATTCGGACGCAATTATACTATGCATAGCATGGATAAAACCGTTCCGGAACTTCTTGCAATGGCTGTTGAATTTGAAAAGAAGTTACCAAAGAAAACTGCTACTCCCAATTGTCTCATGATAAAGGGGGGTAAGGTCCAAAAAGGCAAACAACCGAAGGGAAAGGGCAAGGCTGACGGTAAAGGAAAGCAAGTTGATGCTCCTAAACCTAAGAAGACCCCTCCGGCGAAGAAGGAACATCCCGCTAAGAACCTACCTTGTTACCATTGTAATGAAGTGGGTCATTGGAAGCGGAATTGTCCCAAGTATCTTGCTGAGTTGAAGAAGAAGCAGCCCGGTACGTCCGGGACTTCAGGTATGTTCTTCACCATTGAATTATATTCATTTTCTAAGCGGAATTCATGGGTTTACGACACTGGGTGTGGTACTCATATCTGTAATTCTTTACAGGGGCTTAGAAGAGGAAGGAAACTGAAGCCGGGATCTTTACAACTGTTCGTGGGAAATGGCCTACCTGCAGCTGTGGAAGAGATCGGGGATTATCATTTGGTTTTACCTAGTGGTTTAATAATTGTCTTGAACGATTGTCATTATGCACCTTCTATTACTAGAGGTGTTATTTCAGTTTCTTTGTTGAAAAACAACGGTTACGTTAATGTCTTTAATGATATTGGAATTTCAGTTTCTCGAAATAATGTTCATTATTTTGATGCTATTGCTTGTGATGGTATTTATGAAATTGATATGCGTGGTTGTGATTCAAAGGATAGTTCAATGTATCAAGTTAGCAAACGAGTTAAGTCCACTTTGGACTCGACTTATCTTTGGCATTGTCGGCTT
The DNA here is from genome assembly GCF_010389155.1 of Erigeron canadensis. Classification (NCBI taxonomy): domain Eukaryota; kingdom Viridiplantae; phylum Streptophyta; class Magnoliopsida; order Asterales; family Asteraceae; genus Erigeron; species Erigeron canadensis. Next base: position 33,751,229 of record NC_057766.1, read on the forward strand.
GCTCATGTTGGCAAGAAACGCATTGAAAGACTTCAAAGGGACGGTGTCTTGCAATCAAATGATGAATCATTTGAAAAATGCGTGTCTTGTGTTTCTGGCAAAATGACAAGGAAACCTTTTCCAAATAAACCGGAGAGGGCTAAAGATCTACTTGGACTAATACATTCGGATGTATGTGGCCCATTTAGACATGTGTCAAGGAAAGGTGCTAGCTATTTCGTCACTTTTACGGATGATTTCAGTCGTTATGGTTATGTTTACTTGATTAAGCATAAACATGAAGTCTTTGAAACATTCAAGGAATTTAAAAGTGAAGTGGAGAATCAACTCGGTAAAACCATCAAGATCCTCCGTTCGGATCGAGGTGGTGAATACTTGAGTCAAGAGTTTAAGGATTATCTCAAAGCTTGTGGTATAGTTCAACAGCTTACTCCTCCATATACTCCTCAACACAATGGTGTTTCGGAGAGGAGGAATCGAACCTTGTTGGAAATGGTTCGATCAATGATGATTCATACGACTCTTCCTTTTTCGTTTTGGGATTATGCCCTTGAGACTGCTGTTCGCATTCTCAATATGGTTCCAACTAAGAAAGTTGACAAGACACCGCATGAATTGTGGCATGGGAGTATTCCTCAATTGTCTTACTTAAAGGTCTGGGGATGTGAGGCGCTCGTGAAACGAGATACGCCTGACAAGCTTGCTCCTAGATCTGTCAAGTGCATCTTTGTAGGATACCCAAAGGAAACGATGGGTTACTACTTCTACTTTCCTACGGAAAACACTGTCAAGGTTCATCGATATGCTGAGTTCTTTGAAAAGAAACTCATATCTCAAGAAGACAGTGGGAGGATTGTTGAACTTGATGAGCATCAAGAAGATGTGTCAACTTCTAAAGATACTAGCAATCTTCAACTTGGGGGGGGAAATGTTCAAAGAGATGAATCTCTAGATGAACTTCAAGTTGAAGATGAAGCGATTCCACTTCGTAAGTCCTCAAGGACTATACGTGCTCGTGATAGATTAAATCTTATGATTGAGTCTGAACAACACGTGGTAGGAGATTTGAATGAACCTCCTAATTTCAATGCTGCATTATCAGATCCGGAATCTGAAAAATGGCTTGAAGCTGCGAATGTGGAAATGAAATCCATGAAAGACAATCAAGTCTGGAGCTTGGTTGATCTTCCACCAAATGGTAGAACCGTTGGGTGTAAATGGATCTTCAAGAAGAAGACCGACATGGATGGAAATATACACACCTATAAAGCTCGTCTTGTGGCGAAAGGTTATACTCAACTCTTTGGAGTTGATTATGAGGAAACCTTTTCTCCGGTTGCGGACATTAGAGCTATTAGGATCATCTTAGCCATAGCGGCGTACTATGACTTTGAGATATGGCAAATGGATGTCAAAACCGCTTTCTTGAATGGTTTTCTAGACGAGGAAGTCTATATGGACCAACCTGAAGGTTTTGTCAATCCAAAACATCCCAACAAAGTATGCAAGCTTCAAAGGTCCATTTATGGACTAAAGCAAGCATCAAGAAGTTGGAATAAAAGGTTTGATGAAGAGATCAAAAAGTTTGGTTTTGTTCAGAATCCTGATGAGCCATGTGTATATCGCAGAGCTAGTGGGAGTAATGTTACTTTCCTTGTCTTATATGTCGATGACATATTAATAATAGGAAATCACATTCCAATGTTGAAAGACGTTAAATCTTATCTTGGAAAGTGTTTTGCTATGAAAGACTTGGGTGAAGCGGCATTCATACTCGGAATCAAAATCTATAGAGATAGAAGTAATCGGTTGATCGGATTGAGTCAAAGTGCGTATATAGATAAAATCTTGAAGAGATTCAAGATGGAAAATTCTAAGCGTGGGAACTTGCCTATGCAAGAAGGACTTAATTTATCCAACAAGAATGGTGCTTCTACACCTGAAGAGGTGGAGCGTATGAAGAGAATTCCTTATGCTTCGGCGGTGGGTTCTATCATGTATGCGGTTAGATGCACTAGACCTGACATTGCGTTCGCGCAAAATATTGTAAGCCGATATCAGCAAAATCCGGAGAGGATCATTGGACTGCTGTGAAAAACATTCTAAAGTACATGCGTGCTACTAAAGAATTGTTTTTGGTGTATGGAGGAAATCCGGATCAAGAGCTTAAAGTCACTGGATACTGTGATGCTGGATTTCAGACTGATAAGGATGATACCAAGTCTCAGTCAGGGTATGTCTTCATTCTAAATGGAGGAGCAGTAGATTGGAAGAGCAAGAAGCAATCTACCGTTGCTATGTCTGCTACAGAGTCTGAGTATATAGCTGCTTCGGATGCAGCAATGGAAGCTGTCTGGATCAGAAAGTTTATTTCTGGGCTTGATGTGATGCCATCAAATAATACACCTATGGATCTGTACTGTGATAATTCTGGAGCAATTGTCATTGCCAATGAACCTGGGGTTCAAAAGGGTGCCAGACATTACCAAAGGAGATATCACTATGTTCGAGAGCAAATCGAATCACGTGAAATCAATTTACTCAAAGTTCACACAGATAATAACTTGGCGGATCCTTTCACAAAGGCATTGTCGAAGGGAAAGCTCAACAAGCATGCAGAAGGCTTAGGTCTTAGATATTGCTAAGTTATTTCATGTAAATCTGTGATTAGTATTTGGATAATGGGATGTTAAACAATTGTTATTTTCAATAAAATGAATTTTTATACGCGGTATAAGTGGTTTCATTTTTATAATAATTGTGTCCTATATTTACATGTTTAAATCCATGAATATTAGTTCAATATTCTAAATGTCTATTGTCGATTAATTATATGGGAATATAATTAAAGTAAGACAATTGTGAGAGATTGGTGAAAATATTTAAGGGAATGTTTTGAAGATGGTGGATCGTACCAAACTCACATGATATTCAAAAGGTGAATATTAGACTTACCCCACAGAACGAATTATCATTTTATGGATCGACGTCATTAAATGAAATTCGTGAAATGGTTACTTTATTTATCCTTTGACTTGAGATACAAGTGAGTTATGCATGTGTGGATTGCATTTCTTGATATAATTCCTAACTGTCCTGAACAAGGCAGTAATAAAGGGCTATTTTCAGAAATGTTAAGAAACGACATGGCCAGACATTTGTAGTCAATACAGGATTTGTTCCTTCAATTTGCAACTGAAGTATGATACCATTTGGGCCCCTCATTAATTAATTAAGATGTTTGTATGGCCGTACCCAAATGAACTCAAAAGGATTCTTGACTAATTTGGTAATCTTGATTAATTGTAAAAAATGAGAAACATAATCGTTAAATTATGAAATGACATTGATCCATATTCATAATTAACAAGGGTATCTGAACAAAGGGATATTAAAGACTAAATCATTTCAACTTGGCAATTTTAAAAATCTATTCTTAAATATTTCCGGGAGCATTTGGAGTGTTGCTAGACGCCAACCAATGTTATTGCGTTTATAATAACATGCTCAAGTGGGAGCTGTTGGCATATGATCATATTATTATAAATTGCATGTCCGGGAATAATTTAAGCCTACGGGGTCACACGAAATGACACGGTAACTCGATAATAACAATTGATATATTAAAGTAATATATTAATTAGTTTGATCACGAAATAATTAATTAAACATAATTAAAGGATTAATTATATTTAATTAATTAAAAAGGAGGATTAAAATGTGAAAATTGGAAAGTGGGCTTGGACCTAGGTCCATGACATGGGACACTTTTCATCAAGGCTTTCCATAGCCTTGATGTTGCTTAGTTTCCAAGTTATTGATAACCTAAAATTACCCTATAAATACAAGGGCTAATTCCTAGGTTTTTCATTCATTCATTCACATAATTAAAATTCTTCTTTTCTCTTGTATCATTCGACCGAACCTTTAAGGGAATTCGGTTTTGTTACATCCAACAATTCTCATAAATCCCTTATACAAATTAATGCTTAATGCTTAGCATTAATTGTGGTTCAACATTGTTTACGGCAACAATAGGTTTTGGTTTAAAGGGATTTCGAATTAAAGGGAGATAACAAAGGGTTGTTTGGTTCGTGATCGGGGTACTAGCATACGGTATAGGGGTGTCTAGTGTGCGATCGTAGAGGGGTTTTGCTTTAAATCCTAAACTAATAATAATCTTATTATTAATAATATTATTGGAAGCTTTGCGCAAAGGTACACGTTTCGATTCTTTCTTTGTTAATTAATTTGATTGCATATACGTTTCTTTTCCGCTGCGTACTCGTGAATTGTTATATGTTTATATGCTCATATTCTAACATCACACATACAACTGAAGGGAAATAGGAACGATTTCCTAGCACAACGATTTCCTAAAGATAATAGAAACAAGAAACTAGATCAACGACATACAAGATTTATTGTGATTCGTCCCTAGTGGGGGGCCTAGTCCAATTGGCTGCAGCTAGGTTGTTTTTTTAAGCTCTGCTAATTCATTCGTGGCAAAGTCCACCAATGACTCATGATTCCAGGATTGACTTCGTACGAGTCCGGTGACTCGTGAACCGTATGAGTCAAATTTGACAAAGTGCATAGCTTTTACTTACGATCTGAGATCTATTAGTAGTGGGGTTGGTGTTGGGGCGTTCAGATGGCCATGAAAAACATGTCACTCCTTTCAATAGATATACAGAGAAGAGACAAGGAGACAATAAAGTAGAGGACAAGAAAGACGACGATGTTTTCACTTTGAAAAGGAGTGTATATTTTAGGATATATTTTACGGGCTTAAGATTTATGAGCTGAAATAGAGTGGGTTTCATTGAGCCCACTTAATAAATGTCGTTTCTCTATAACATAAAATTGTTATTAATTATACTTATAGCCATATAGGTTTGGAAATTAATTATTACTGGAGTAATAATTATTTAATATTTGAGATAATGTTGTTACATCTAATATAAAGTTTTTAATGTTTAATTTAACTTTATAATACATACATTTATTACTAATATATATATATCTATCGATAACTCTTATAAAATAATAGTTAACAAAGCATTATAAAGCTCTCTTGCAATCTAAAACTAATTTGAAAAATTGGCACATAAGATTTTATCCTATGTGTCAACCTCATATTTTTTCTTTAAATAAACTATATATTTAGAAAACAAATGAACGTATATATGTTAAAATAAATAAATAAATACATATATTGTAAGAATCTAAGATCTTCTCTTTAGATAAAATAATATATTCTCTTTAGTTTAAAAAATCACGTCTATACCTAATGATATTTCATTATCTTTTTTATTCAATATTTATATGAGGTTTCTTTCGGATTTTTTTTTATGGTGATTATATGAAAGTTTGCTCAGGCCATTGGTTAGTTGGAACTCTCATCGCATTAATCATTAGTGGCAATATTTAAAGTTTATAAGCTTTTTTATCACCACTAAATTATATTCATCTTATATAAGTTAAGAGCTTTGTATAATATCATAACTTTCTGAAAGAGTTATGTTAATTCTTTCGTTCATATCACTATGAAAATTATGTACAACTTTTGGTTTAATTCTTTTATCTTTTTTTGAATTTTATGATAATGGTTATTATAATCTCTTTTTTCTTTTGTTTTCTAACAATACAATTTTTCATTGTGATGATGAGAAAAATATTATGATGGTGGACGAAGAGTTAGTTCAAAACAAGTGTATATAACAATTAGTTTAATGATTGGATAATGAATACGTTATTGCTAATTTAATTAAGTGAAACTAAATAGATTGTTCGTCCATATGTTTTTTTTTTACGATCATTATTGATCTATTCTATTAACTTATTTGTTCACATATTAAGCATTTCATTAAATGTTTTTTTAAGCAAGTTTAACTCAAATCTCACTTTATTGAGCACCTTTTTAAAGCAGCCGCACATCATGCGGGTAAAAAAATCCTAGTATATATATACAGTATTTAACAGTATATTATATATTTTTTTACTCTTATGAGTCACGATACAAGTCACGAGTCATAAATTAAGAAAACGAGTCGCGTCACGAGTCTCGAGTTGACAATTATGTCCTCAATCTCCACCAGTTCCTATTGATTCGAATTAACCGCTCAATGAATTCAGAGCAACAACACGACTCCCCACTAGCAGGAGAGATTTCGTTGGGAACTTTGGTCTTCAGAATCCAACTTCGATTTCAACATGTGACAAAATACTTCTCGTGCTCCCACTAATACAAAATCCCGTCCAAGTTTAAACCTCCAAATAAGCTATAGCACGAAACCCAAAACACTCCAAACCTGCTAGCTCTGTTTTTGTAATACAAGTAGCACATCCAAGTTTCCATGACATACCAATCAACCGAAAATTGACCATATAATACATAACCCGTTTCATACTTCGAGCCACGACTAGCCATGATAACCTTTCATTGCTGGTTCCCGAAGTTAACCTCATGACCTTGTTCATTCAATTTCCTGACAGAAATCAACTTCTTTAGACCTGAAATAACCTAGACACCCTTCAAAGTCCATGAACCGGCATCAACCGACTAGAGTATTCAAATCTATGTCCCCATGCCCTGTACTTCAGAACTTCACTGTTCACCAGTCCTACCTTTCGAAGATCCCCAACTTTTAGATTACGTAGTGCGTCACTGTCGTGGGTAGCATGAAATGAGGCGCATAAATCCATGACCGAGAAATCTACACTACTCTCTACTCTGCAATGAGCGCCTTGTTTGAGCTGTCTATAGTGTTCAGTTCTTTCTTATATCCCGATATTGATTCCTGTCATAGGAGCATCTCCACCGACCAAAGAAACAAGCCACTTGTTTCTAACGTTTTCTTTCACCTTGCTTAACTAGACGAATCCAAAGCCACCTACTTAAACGGATCCATACCGATTGTTTTTCATGCAACACACTGATCTCCTCTTATCACGAACAAGCCATTCAATGAGCACAAAGAACTCAACATCAGCACACCTTGCTTAAAATTTTGGTCTGACCTTCACTACCTCGTTAATTGGTTTCTCAATTATAAAACACCTGCTTACAACCACTAACCAAATGGAAAAAAAAAAGAAACAAATAAAAACTGAGCCCCTTGCTTCTAACACCCCCCCCCCCCCCCCCCCCCCCCCCTCCCCACACCCGCCCACACAGCCACACACTTTTTTGTGATTTTTCTCAAACTAAGCCTGACCTGATTCAAAGCTTTCTGCTTGGTTAAGCCTTCCCCATCCGGATTGACACCTACCTTCAGAACAATCCCGCAAACAACGGACTATTGTTTTTCATTCGAGAGTCGTGCAACTATTTTTCATTCAAGAACGGTGCCATGATCAGACTTGATTACTTGAACACCCTCACGATCTCCGCTTTCTGTTGTAAACACACTCCCGAAACAACTGTCGCTGTCCCGAAACCCAGACTTTCTACTACTTATTCACGAACCCCCCCAAAAAATCCTAGTCTACCAAATCAAGACCTAATCTGTCTAACTCAACGTAATCAAACCCTAAATTTCCCCAAAAGAACCTCATCGGAACCCTTATATGCGGAAATCAGATCTAAGTCTACCCAAATCAGCTTCACTGGAAGGGTGGCCACCCTAATAAAAAAACTGACAGACAGCGACTGTTCAGACTATTCTGGCTAGAGGCGCCGGATGTGGTGGCTGGTCTTGGCTGGAACCTTAATCTAGGTGACGGAAGTGGTGGTCGCTCTTGGCCTGAGCCCTAACTGGGTGCCAGCTGTGTGATCAGAACTTTGAACCTGATACTAGTTGTTAGGAATTTGAGGTCTAATTAATAGACACGAAAACCATTACTTAGGAGTCAGTTCTGATATATAAACACACAATACAAAATCAACATAAAGATAAAGAACACAAAGACTTAAACGTGGTTTCTAACATAGTATGCGTGAACTAGTCAATGGGGGGCAACTGAGTTATTCTTTAATGAGTCCCTCAAATATACATGTACAAAAGATATCCATATATATATATAGGTTACACAAATTAGGGTTCCATTTGCTAATGTTCACTAAGTAACCTAACAAAACTGGACCTTATTTAATTAAGGCTAGATGCCTTAGTTCCCTACTAATTTTCTGTAGCCTTTAGTGGGCCGATAGCAACATATATGGCAACAACGTCACTATACATGGCTTAACAGACTAAGGTTGTAGTTCTTGGTGGTGGACCAAGTCTATATTCCCAATTTAAGCATGACTAGTGATGACGATGAGTATGAGTAGATGACTATGACGAAGAAATATCTGAAGCACAATGGTCTTTCTACAAGGTGACGTACTTCTCTGATTTTTTTACCCTTTTAGTTTGGACTATTCGAGTGCTCATCGTGAAAGTTTGTTTTCAGTTTTCTTTTGAAGAAATTCCAAAAGTTTAACAGCTAGTTCACGACTGGGATTATGATCACAATTTTATGTTTCTAGTAAAAATAAATAAAATTTTAATACAGGTACTCTAGTAGGTCGTTTATCACCTTGTCATTTTTCTATATTTTCTTTAATAATCATATCTTCTCATGTAAACCTTACTCCAACTCATGTCCATGATGCAACAACAAATGCAACAGTAGGTGAAGCTACAACATAATCGATGGTCCAACCATAGAACTGAATATTATAACTCTTAGTCAACTAAAGGATTCAATGTATTGACCGTGAAAATCAACAACGAAATTGAAGGCTAAACTTTAAGCCGTCAGCTCAATACTCTTTGGATTCTTAATTACTGAAGTCTTTTTGGATTAGGTTTATAAAACTAACCCAATGGAACTCAACAATGTTGAGTCATTTATGTTGCTTGATTGTACGTACAATTGAGTATTCATGTTAGTGTAGGATAACCTCCAAATAAATTGTCAATTCTATTAAAAGCAATTGATTCGACGTGGCCCATGATGTGGCGATTAATGTTTGTCTAGTTCCTTCTCGATACCATATGAAAGTGAAAGTAGAATTCTATTGTATTAAGTAAATTTCCATATATGTACTTGTAAATCGACGTGTATGAGAAATCGTAGAGGCCAATTATACAATGTTTGGCTTAACTACAGTCCTCTACCAAACTTTTTACAATAATTATATCATAGAGGATAAATCATATATACAATGTTTGGCTTTAACTACAATCCTCTACAATATCTTAGTATTAATGGTATGTCTGGTGGATATATTAGGTGCTTGCAGACAAACTACCTACCTGAACTACTGGATTTTTCCAAGGAACTTGGCAGTTTCTACAAACCTTATGTTAGATATATATTTTATTGTGCTTTTTGTTAATTGCATTAGTTTTTCTTTCAGTTACTACTAAAGAACTTGGATGAAAATATGCAAGCTATTACCAAAGGATTTGAGAGAACAATGCAGGAACGGAAAGCCTGTAAAAAAGATCCACACATGCCAAAACGGTTTCATAAGGTACACATGATTAGAGGTCTCTCATACGCAAATAACCCGACTTGCGTAAATGGGTATGGGTTGTATGGGTCATCTTATTTGGGTTTGTGTGGGTAATTTGGGTAACCCAAACCCATTTTTTTATGGTTTGATGTATGGGTTAAACATATAAAAAGTCTTGTATGAGTTTGGGCTCTTGTTTCTATCGCATTGGGCTTACAACTATGGCCCGGGTTTAGTAATAATA